>NC_077240.1:39695000-39995000 GCF_947179165.1 Solanum dulcamara | reverse complement strand
GTAGATCGAATGACTAAGTTGACTCTATTATCTACCGATTAAGACTTCTTATGGTGCCGAAAACTATGCTAAGTTGTATGTTTATGAGTTGGTAAGAGTTCATGGTGTTCCCTGGTCCATTATATCGGATTGAGGTACTCAATTCACTTTTCACTTTCGGAAGTCATTTCAAAAAGGTATTGGTACAAATGTTAAGTTAAGTCCCGCTTTCCACTCTCAAATCGACGGTCAAGCCGAAAGAACAATCCAAACTTTAGAGGGTATGTGTGATTGATTTTAAAGGAAGTGGGGATGAAAATTTACCATTAATGAGTTTGCCTATAATAATAGTTATCATGCTAGCATCCAAATGGCTCCTTTCGAAGCATTATATAGGAGGAGATGTAGGTCCCTGGTGGGATGGTTTAAAATGGGTGAGATGGCCTTGATTGGTCTATATTTGGTGATATATGTAAGAAGGTGAGACTCATAATGAATAGGTTGAAGATGGCTCAAAATCGTCAAAAGTCCTATTTTGATGTTAGGAAAAGAGACCTTGAATTTAAAGTGGATGATTGGATCTATTTGAAGGTTTCGTCCATGAATGGTGTAATGCATTTTGGCAAGAAAGAGAAACTAAGTCCTAGGTATGTTAGTCATAAGATATTGATACGTGTTAGGAAGGTGGCTTATGAGTTAGATTTAACTTTCGAATTAGCTATGGTTCACCTAGTGTTTCATATATCTATGTTGGGAACTTTTGTGGGTGATCCGAATTCCATTGTCCCATTGAAAGATGTAAGTGTTGAAGAGAATTTGACTTATGAGAAGGTTCCGGTGGAAATCTTAGATCGACAAGTTAAGAAGTTAAGAAACAAAGAGATTGCGTCCACCAAAGTATTTTTGAGGAATCAACAAGTAGAGAGTGCTACTTGGGAAGTGGAGGAGAGATATGATGAAACGATAACCGTACCTCTTTCCCTCTATTCAAGACTAATATAATAAGTTATTCTTATTCACTCTAATTGAACTCTTACGTATTCAGTTCCTCCTATGTCATTCATATGCATGCATGTTCATGAAAGTCAATTTTTAAAGTCATATTTTATGTTGAGTTGAGATTTTCATGTTGTATCCATTTTAAAGTGTCAGTATATTCATGATGGGTTGCTAGTATTATTTCCATGTCTTTCCTATGATAATTTAATCTAATTCGCGGATGATCCAAAGAAGAGATATTGTAAAACCCCGAAAGTCGGAAAGTTGGAACCAAAGAGAAATTTTCAAAAATGGACTGGACTCAGTATTACGACTGACCTTATGACTCATATAGGTTTCTATGACTCGTAGAGATGAGTCATAGAGGGAATCATGGGGGTTGATCAGGACCAAATCCTATAAGAGGTCCTACGAGTCAATATTTTAACTCGTAGTTAATTCAACGAGTCGTAACACTGACTCGCAAACCAACTTCAAAGTCCATGTTTCAGAAGTTCCTTAAGATCGAGTCTACGACTTGTTCGTAGAAACAACTCGTGAAAAAAGTTCAAAGACTTGTAGGACAAGTCCAAATGATGATTCTCATCATGAAGACGAGTCACAAAAATGACTCATTCCAAAACTTCATAGGCTTGATTTTAAGGCCATTTCTCAAGCCTACAAGATGAGTCATCTTAACGACTCATCATCATTTCTATGACTCATAGAATTATTTCTTAGGTCCAAATTTGAAGTTTTAATGAAGCGTATTTATGTCATTTCTCAAGTTCAGATCAATGAACTTAGACACAATTATGGCCAATTCATGCCTATGTCTACCCAATCCTTTGAAATTTTCCTCATTCTAAATCATTCTTCTAAAATTTTCCAAGGCAAGGAACTCATTCTCTCAAGGATTCTTCTCCAATTTTCAAGATAAGGTTTCATATTTCTTCAAGGTTTTTAGTGAATTTGATCAAGGTATGTGGGGATTAATCCATGTGTACCTTTCATCCATGGAGTCCTAAGGTTTTCTCAAGTTTCCTTTAATTTTCTATTGGTTTATGAATCCTAGATTTGATGAATTGCATTGGGCTATTTCAATTTTATTTTAAATTGTTATCAATGATTATTCTAAGCATATTTCCACATAAATTACATGGTTTTAAGTTGAATTATGAATGCCCATGCAAAAAGCTGTCTCAATTATGATTTTAAGGTTCAAAGATGATTTTCATGAGTTGATTATGAGTTCAATGACTTTCAAGGAATGTTTTCATGATTTAAAGTTGATATTATGAGTTTAATGATGAAGTTATGATGATGATGACGTTATGATCGAAGAAAGTTATTATGGTGTGATAAGTTCAATTCTCACACATTAATGTTAAAGATAGTGATAAGTACAATTCTTACCGACGTTATAGATTCGGATGAATCACTAAAGTTAATGAGCTACTCCTTATATGTTTTATAAATATGGATTTATAGGTAGTTACTATATTTCCTTATTATGTTATGATTATGTTTTTATGAGTTTCCATTGGGATATTGACTAAGAACCGAGAGGGCTTCTAGGTGGAGTTCGATCCGATAACGCAGTTAGTTATCCAAGGGAATCCTATAGCAACCTAAAGTCCCAAATAAGTTGCCCATGTAGGTTGACTTCATGGCCTAGCTAGTGGATCCATAAATAGCCCAGTTGAGTTGAGTTGAGTACCATGAAGGAGTTTACCCTGGCAAGGTAGCCTCCCCCTTTTTGATGAGGGTTCCATCGAATATCATGTTATAGCTCACATGGTCTAAGATGTCGGTTAAACGTATTATCCCACACAAGTTGAATTTAAGCTATGAGTTCTATGATGAAGTTTTATGTTATGCATTGACCAAGAGTTTTTCTATGTTTTCAAATTCTTTTAAGCCTTACTCATGTTCATTGTGATTGTTCATGCATCTTATGGCATATTGTTCATGTTCCTTTATTTGTTCGTGCATATCTCACATACTTATTACCTTCTATGTACTAACATATATTTTGCCTATATTTTCTCGTAATGTAGGGATGGACGATACTCGCGACCATCCTTTTCGTGGGTAGAGTTGCTTTAGATATTTAAAGTTGGTGAGTCCTCATTGTATCGAGGACATGACTTTTATTCTCATTTTTACTTGACTTTTCTTTACTTGATTAGGGTGAGCTAGGATCTTTTCCTAAGCCCACATCAAATATTAAACTAGAGTCATGTTTAGAAGCGATGTGATGAGGTCCCATTGGACATTTATTGCGATTCCCTTAGATCTATTTCCTTGAGTTGTTACTTCCGCTTATATTACTATATTTCTTTACCTTATGTATGCGATGTATGCTAAGATTCCTTGGTTGGAGTCCCTCGCATCTCGATCATCATGTCACAACTTGTTCTTAGTTCTGGTCGTGACATGAAATAAGCAATATCAAGTCTTGTACATACCATTGCATACATCAAACTCCCGATTACTAAAGAGTAGGGAACTTTGGTCATATTTTGTTTCTCCTCCTTTGTTGTAGGACAAATCTTCTTGGTCAACTTCAGATGACCAGAAAGAGGTGTACTAACACCTTTAGCACTCTTCATATTGAAGAGATCTAGTAAATATTCAATCCATTTTTTTGAGATACTCACAACTTTCTACTTGTTTGATCTTGAACAATCTTCATCCCCTTGTTGTGATGGGGCCAATTCGTTCATCTTAAATGACTTGGACAAATTTCCTTTTAACTGGGAAATCAACTCCTTCTCTTGTCCTACAATTAATATGTTATCCACATACAATAACAAAATAATAAAATTACTGTCACAAAATCATTTGAAGCATACACATGGATCTTTGTGTAAGTTTGACTTTTGATGAAAAAGTCACTTTTGTACCGTTGTCTTGAAGCTTACTTTAACCCATAGAGAATCTTATTCAATTTTCACATCATGTGTTTCATTTAAAATACTATAAATATTTCTTGCTGTTCCATATAAATCTCTTCTTTCAAATCTCTATGAAGGAATGTAATTTTCACGTTCAAGTGTTCTACTTCAAGATCTAGGCAACATCTAGGCTCTAGTTCGAATTGAAGTAATTTTGACAACAGGTGAAACAATTTCATCAAAATCAATACCTTTCTTTTGTTCGAAGACTTTTACCACCAATGAAGCTTTGTATCTGACCAACTTGTCATTTTTATCCTTCTTAAGTTTAAAGACCCATTTGTAGTTAAGCGTTTCTTTACCTTTTGGATGTTCAACCAGCTCATATATGTTATTTTTCGATAGAGATTACACCTCTTCTTACATGGTTTTCATCCACTATATCTTTTTTGGATAAGACAACACCTCTTTAAGACTTTGTGGCTCCCCCTTATCATTGATGAGGACATATTTTGAGGAAGGGTACTTGGATGATTCTACCATTTGCCTTTCTGATCTTCTCAGAGTTTGAGATTATTCTTCTTCTTGAGAAGGGTACTCATCTTGCTCAATGCGATCACCAAGTTGCTCCTCTTTACAACCTCAATTGTTTGCTCTTTTTAGTCAGCAACCTCATCAGTCGTACTTTCTGTAGTTATGGATGTTATGAACTAGGCTAGATCCTAGGTGTGATACGGTGATTAGAATCTCGAGGGACCTCAACCAAGCCTCTTAGCATATCATTCATGTACATACATAAGGTAAGTAAATCAAATAATCAAAAATATAGATGTGGAAGCATAGTCTCATAAAGAGCATATGTCTCAAAAATTCGGAATGAAAGATAATATACACTCTAATCATCCAACATGCCTTTACTAACTACATAGGGGCGTAATACAAGCTTCTAGCTTACCCATGACAACATAAGAGAAATAAAATAGTCAAATGATGTAATAAAAATAAAGTGTCTAGTCCTCAAAGCATGAGGACTCACCACATGAACATCTATACTAAGCTTTAGCCATCAACGGGAGGATGAGTGTGATCGTTGGACCCTACATTATGATACAATATAGGTAAAAAGTATGCGTTAGTACATGAAATGCACTAAGTATGTGAGAAGTATAAATGAACAATAAAAATAGGACAAATTCAATATAAATCATGAGATGCAAGACCAATATCTTAAAACATGAGTAAAACCATGAAAACATTAAAACATCATAATCATTGGTCAATGCATCAAAACATCATCATCATGTCAAATTTATACTTTTTTCTTTAACTGGTGTGAGATAGTAAAAGCCATTTTGAGAGCCATAAGACTTGGTTAAACATACCATTAACCGATATATGAGATCATGTGAGCTATAACATGAAATTCTGATGTAGCTTCCATTTTGGGAAGAAAGAGACTACTTGCCAAGGTAGACTCTGTGATACTTAAGTGGATCCACTAAGCTACTAAAGAATCAAGCCTCAACTATTGGGTGACCCTTTCAAGGCAATCAAGTCTCTACTAACCAGTGGTCCTTCTTCCTATGGTGGAACATAGTTATGGGACAATGAGACTTTTGCTAACGGTCTCATGCCTGTTCTAAGGGGTGAGCATATTATCCCAAAGTCTACTTGGTACTAGGTTAACTCTTAATGGTATATCATACATAATATATTATAATCTTTGAGGATAGTAAGAATCTAGTAATACCAAGTTCATCATAAATACTTGAAAATCATAAGAATAACTCCTTTAATATATCATGACATTATAACATAATTCATATAGACTCTCACCTCTAATAACGATATCTAAATCATTATTTCTTTCATATTGTGGAAAAACCTTTCATAATTCATGGTTACTTGCTTGAAACATCATTGAAAATATCATTCTTCACTTTCACAAAGCATTCATAAGCGTTGATAAACATTCATAAAACATTAATGGAAATCATTCACAATTAATGATCATAAACCCTTGAAAACATACTTGAAAATAGTATATAGCATGGGTCATTGAAATTAACCTTGAAATCATGCAATGTAATGTGAATTATGCATAGTCCAATCAATAATCCTAAGATATGTCATGAATAAGAAGACCCAATGCAACATCATAGAATTAGGACTTTTAGAAGAAGAAATCATAAGTGAATTTGAGAGAAAACTTAGGATTACATGGGTGAAAGGGCCCAAGGATGAATTTCCACATATATTAATGAATTCTAGCCTTGAAATTGAAAAGGAGACTTGAGTTCTTGAAACTCTATCTTGATTTGGGAAGAAATATTGGGAAAACCTTTGATAGAATATGTCATGACCCAAGCCTAGGAGCTATACATGACATGGCGAATGAGGAACCCGAAAGTACCTCAAACAATCCTCTTAGTATTCTTTTAGCCTTTCATAGGTAATGATGATAAATAAACAAGCGAAAATCATAATAGTAAATCTTTAACTTACATATGTCCAACAATACCTCTAATTATTAGATTTAACAGGGCTAAGATTAGTCCCTAGCTCACACTCAATCATAATAGAAGAAATGCCATAGTAAAATATCTTAACATATCATAAGCTAGAAAGATAAAAGAGTATTGTTCCCGGAATATGGGAACTCACCAAAAGTAGTCTTCAACGAAATCTCAACTAGCCACGTGGAGGAGAACGAGAAGGAGCACTGGTCCCTACATGGTGATATCATGTAGGCAAAAGAGTATGCGTTAGTACTTTGAATGTACTAAGTATGTAAGGATGCATGAACATTGAGGAAACATTATAATATTTATGTAATATGGAACATAATGTAATACATGCATAATAAATCATATAGGTATCCTTTGAAACATTTATTTTGTGGGAAAATAACCATAACCGACATTTAAGACCATGCGAGCTATTACATGGAATCCAACATAACCCCCTACGTTGGCCGGGGAGACTACTTGCCAGGTAGAACTCCGTCAACTTCATTCATTTCTTTAACTTTAACTTTAAGGGCTATTTATGGATCTATTAGCCTAAGCCTACAAGGGCTCCTATGTTGGCACATAGTTAATGAGACAAGAGGTTGCTACTAGGATTCCCTTACCGAATCTCACCTCAATGCCTCATTCGGTGCTAAGTCAATCCCACAGAATAGTTTAATACTTTAAAATATTCATAGCATATAACTTGAGAATTCAAATATCATATTCAGTAGAATAGCTCATTAAAACATTTGATAATTCAAATATGCAAGAATTGTCCTTATTGCATAAAGAATCCATAATTCATATCATTTCATCATTCTTTATTTTCATAAGACTCCCTTTTGATCATAGATATTGCTTTCACAATCAATCATTTGGAGTCAAAGCTTTCAAGTCAAACTTTAATAAAAACATAGTAAAACTAGGTGGGTTCAAATCACTTCAACTTGGAAATATGTATGTAAATAAATATACATAAATACTTTAAAATCAATTAATTAAAAATCATGCTTTAAACAACCCACCATGAATTTCAAGAATCTTTAAATAGATAAATAGAGGAATTACTTGCAAACCATCAATTCATACATATGAAATTATGTTGAATCAAAATAGAGCAATAATCATTAGTTTAACCATGATTCATACTATTAAGTAAAAATAAGAATTACCATAAGAAAATATTACTTGAAATCAAGAGACTTAATTGAAAGAGTTTTTGGACTACATGGATGGAAGAACCCATGGATAAAAACCCACATAACTTAGAGTAAAGCTTAAAGAAAATAAATATAATTTATCATATAATAAAAATAATTTAGACATGAGAGTGAAAAGAATACTCTCATTGAAGCCTTACATACCTGGAATCCGAAGCTTTAGTCGGAACCAAAAGACTTAATGAACACTCTTGAGTCCTAGCTTTTCTCCTCGCCGAAAAATTTTGTGTACTACCCGGAGTATATGAATCACCGGAATAGTATTTCTTCACTACTAAGAACTAAAACTATATTTGAGAATGTGTAAAGAAGTGTATTGAGAGAAGACTTGCTTGAGAAAGCTTGATGAATAAAATGAGGAAATAAGGTAGGTATTTATAGGTGGGAAAGAGGAACCTAACAATAAATAAAATAATTATAAAGAAAAATCTGAAAATTTAATGGAAAATTATGATGTCATGGATGATGTTAATTGGAGGATAATTTATATCATGAGTGATGTCAAATGTATCTAGATCTTTCCATGGTAGGTGAAATGAGTTATCTTTGACAGAATACTCCTTTTCGAAGCTGCATTTGAACAAGATAAATTCATTTTTAGGATTTGGTGTCTTCATAAGAATTGTAGATATAGAAGTCTAGTTTCATTTCATTCAAGAATCAACCAATTTGGAGCATCCTACAGTGAGATATGAATTTGCTTCTACAAACACCCCATTTCTTCACAGCACACTATCTTACAATAATTAATTTATTTCACCTACTTAACCTATGAAACTTAAATTATGGTCTTCACAAAAGTTTTAGATAATGATCTTGTAGTTACTCAGAAATTTGAATCACCCAATTTAGACAATCCTATAAAAAGTTATGCCCAAAATACAGAGATTA
This sequence comes from Solanum dulcamara, assembly GCF_947179165.1. Taxonomy (NCBI): domain Eukaryota; kingdom Viridiplantae; phylum Streptophyta; class Magnoliopsida; order Solanales; family Solanaceae; genus Solanum; species Solanum dulcamara. The sequence goes on along the minus strand of NC_077240.1, from coordinate 39,986,519 downwards.
TATTATTTTTAGGCGAGAATTGAAACATCGTATACAACGTTTTTAGGGGATGTTATAGAATACTTCTCTTGATTCTTGAATTTTTTGACTTGAAAGCTTTTGGGTTTTGGATGGAGAAGAGGAACCCTATAATTGTTTTGAGAAAATTTCTTGAGACTAGGATGTTTATATTGGTGATTATAGAGGAAAACTAGTTATTGAATGTTATACACCGTTAAAAACACTCAAAATGACTTAAAATAGGGTTAACAAGTTTTGTAAAAGACATAAATAATGCTGGAACGTGTGCAGGATGTTGCTAAAAAAATTGCAGAAACCTTTTACAGAAGGCTTTACGGCCCGTGAAGATCTTCATGGTCTGTGAAGAGGGGTTGTGAACATGCGACTGCCTAATAGGGCTTCAGTTAAACGGGCATATCTGTTTACTCCAAACTCCAAATAAGGCAATCTTAGTGGTGTTAGAAAGAGGACTCAAAGACCTTTAACTTGATAGTTTATGGGCTATCTAATTATTTATATGCTCGGAGATAAGATTGTTTGAATTTGACCCAAGTAAAATTTTACATCGAAACTCAATCGGTAAGGAAGGTTTCTATTTAAAGTTGTGTTAAAGGATTCTTATGAACTTAAAAAATCTCCAAATCTATTTCCACACTAAGGAATTTACCTTAATACCCATAAGATAAAAACTGAATGGACCCCTGGATGGACCATCTTCATGGTCCATGAAAAGCTCCATGGGCTGTGGGGTGGTCCGTAAAGACTGCCTTGGTCAAGCTTGGATGAGGACTCTTAACTGAATAGGACCACAAGATGTGATGGTCTCAACGAGCCATAGTGTCCCTCGTTAGGCTTGCACACTTTATGGTTCTAAGGTAGGCTTTCACGGGCCACTTGACAGTCCGTGACCATGACTACGTGTCATGAACCTAGTCATGTTCTTCTCCTGATCTCACCTTTGTTCCATGGAACTTCCATGATTCCTTTCCCTAGGCCATGGTGCTGAATATGGCCCATGGTGGGCTTCGTGAACCTCAGGTGGTGCAAATGTTTTCTGAGATTTTATCCTTCAACTTTCGATATCTTACAATATCCCACTTTTGAAATATTCTTCCTCGAATGAGACTTAAGTTAGTATGAATAGGACATGGAAAGAGGACTATCAACCCAACATGAAAGAAATGACACATTTAAAATGCATAAACTATGAGATTTTCAAGTTAACATAAAACATAGTTCAAAATCCATCTTCATGAACATGCATGAACATGAAAAGACATGGAAGAGTTGAAACTTAAAGATTTGTAAGAGTAGACATAAGGAGCCAACAATGCAACTAATATAGAAATTCATCCACTCAGGTTCTAAAATCAATCATGGCATAACGAGCATGGAGTCGATCCATACTAAGATTAACATTAAAGTACTATACTGAGTCTATTGACGAATATCCCTTTCTCTTTTAGAAGCCGCCGGATAATCCCTCCTCTTATGTCCAACTTCACCACACCCATAGCAACCATACTTTCTAGACATGCACTCCACTAGGTGATTAATACCATATTTCATACAAGTAGGAAAAAGGTGTCTACCCTTATTTAAATTTGGCACCGAATCACTAGCAAAAGATGAACCACTATCGGTTCGGCCCCTTTTAGTGTCACACTCCAAGCTAGACTCTAAAAGTAACACGGCAATTGAAAACCCAAAGGATTCCAATGAAACCTCTTAGCATATATTGCATTCATAAGGTCAAGTAAAATGTTATAAAATCAAGCGGAATAAAAATCTCAATTATAGAAGTCTAGGAATAAAAAGAAAACTCAAGTCATATGTTGAAAAATGGACTAAATCACTCTATGTATAAACATGCCTCTATATAACTAGATGGGATCTTAGAACAAGATCCTAACTCACCCTACATAAGAGTCTCAAAATTTACAAAGAGAAAGAAAGTATCATCCTCGGTGAATGAGGACTCACCAAAACAATCCTAGAGATAGCAAGCTCTAGCCACAAATAGGATATGTAGCGTGATACTCAGTCCCTACATTACGAGACAATGTAGGAAAAAGAATGTGTTAGTACATTGAAGGTACAAAGTATGTAAGATATGTATGAATAATGAAATAACGCATGAGCAATATGGACATAGGATACATGACCAATGTCATGAAAAATAGATAAGACTTAAAAAAATTTGAGATCACGGTGAAAGCATATGGTTAATGCATCATCAAAATTCATAGTAAAACTTACATCATTTATATAACTGTGTGGGATAAGAACTTTAACCGATATCTAAGACCATGCGATCTATAACATGGAATTCGATGTAAATCCTACATCAAGAAGAGATAGGCTACTTGTCAAGGTAGATTCCGTGAGAACATCATGAATATCATAAGCTAGGCCATAAAGGAAACCTACGGGGGCAACGTAGTTTGGGACTTCAGGTTGATACTAGGATTTCCTTAGATAAATACTTTTGGTTACCAGACCGAACTCCACCTAAAAGTCCTCTTGGTGCTTAGTAATTATCCCAATAGAATAGTAAATCATAATACCATAGTAATTCATGAATATATTGTAAGCCTTTGAAATCCTTCATAACATCATTCATATATAGTAGCTCATTAAAAATTTGATTCGATCAATGTGAGAATTGGACTTATCAATATCTCGAATCCGTGAATAAGTGAGTCCAACTTAAAATCTTTGATTCCATAAATGTGAGGATTGTACTTATCACACCTTGAATCCATAAAAACATCTCACCATCTTTAATTTGTTCTTAAAGGATTTCAATAAAAAATGACTGAATAACTTCCATAAAGCTTTAGTGATGCCCTTATCATTCATAAATCATTATTTGGGATTGTTTAAAATTCTTGATCACAATTCATTGAAATCATAGTCAAAATTAGTTTCATACATGGGTAATTGTAAAACATCATAAATTAATGTAATTAAGATTGAGGTATAAATAATTAAGTCATATGAATCAAATAAAATCCTAATTAAATCAACCCAATGCAATTTTGACAAAACCCTTGAATTTATAGAATTGAAAGTAGTATAGAATTTTGGGAAAAACTTGGGACTTCATGGATGAAAGAAATGCATGAATGAAATCCCACGTACCTTAGCTAGCCAAGACCTAATAATGGAATTTGAATTTAGGAGTGACTTGAAGATCCTTGAACCCTAGTCTTGATTTAGAGAAGAAGCTTATTTATTTAGGAGAGAATTCTAGGGACAGAAATATTGCATAAAGTTAATTAGGAGGGAATCATATCGAAATTGAAGGGTTTAGGTATTTAGAGGTTAACCAATTAACCCTCAAAATGATGTAGTTTAGAGTTAGGAGAATAGGAGATGTCCAAAATACCCCTTATTAACTGCACTCGAAACACCCCACGACTGAGCTTTTATGAGTTGTCAATGCCTCTATGAGTCTTACAAATGACTCATTAATCCACCTCTAAGACCTTCACAAAATCAGGCATCAAGACTTTTCTTATGAGTCCTCTCTATGGCTCGTTGAAGTTTCTATGGGTCATAAGACCCACTTGTCCTGTAACTCTGTGAGAACCTGCAAAATTGAGCCTCTGAATCTTTCTTATAGAGCAATGTTACGAGTCGTCAATATGTTGATGATTCATCAAATTAAATCCTAGACCCTCCTTATACATAACCCATTTTCCTTACTCAGTACCATCCCTACGAGTCACTCCTACAACGCGTAGGAGTGCCTACAACTCATAGGTCAAGCTGTAGAAGCTGAGAGAATCTAATTTTCTTGAAGTTTTCCCTCGTTTCAACCTTTCAACTTCTAAGGTTTTACATTATCTCCCCCTTGGGAAAATTCTTCCTTGAATGAGGTTCATCTAGAATAGAAAGGACATGAAAGGAAGATTATTAACCCAACATAAGTGCAATGACACCTCAAAATGCATAGGACATGAGATTTTCAAACTTAGCATAAAACATGTCTTTAAAATCAATTTCATGAATGTACATGCATATGAAAGACATAGGAAACTGAAACATAGGAATTAAGGCGATTTGAGTAAGAGAAACCTAATACCTTAAGCTTGAGTTAAAGAAAAGAGGTACGGATATCTCTTTATCATGTCCACTTCCGCTTCCCATGTAGAAGTCTCTACTTGTTGATTTATCTACAACAGGATGCAACCTCTTTGTTCCTTATCTTCTTCAATTACTGGTCTATAATTTCCATAGGACCTCTTCATAATTCAATTTCTTTTGACACTCACGTATGCCAATGGCACAATAGAGTTTGGATCACCCGCAAACTTCCTTAACATTGATACACGAGACATCATATGAACCATAGTCAACTCAATTGGCAAGTCTAACTCATATGCTGCCTTGCCAATATGCTTCAATATCTTATAGGGTACCTTATACCTAGGGCTCAATTTCCCCTTCTTACTAAAAAAATTACACCCTTCATGGATGAGACCTTCAAATAGACCCAATCATCCACATCAAATTCAAGTTCTCTCTTCCCAATGTCCGAATAGGACTTTTGTTGATTCTGAGCAGTCTTTAATCTCTCTCTTATGAGGCTTAAATTCTCCATAGCATCCAACACTAAGTTGGGACTAGTCAATACCATCTCACCCACTTCAAACCATCCCACTAGGGACCTACACATTCTCCCATATAAGGCTTCAAAAGGATCAATTTGGATGCTAGAGTGATAACTATTATTGTAGGAAAATCAATCAATGTTAGATGCTCATCCCAACTTCCTTTAAAATAAATGAAACATTCCCTCAACATATCCTCCAATGTTTGAATCGTTCTTTCGACATGACCATCGGTTTAAGTGTGAAAATTGGTACTTCACTTGACTTTTGCACCAAGACCCTTTTGAAATGACTTCCAAAAATGTGAGGTGAATTCAGTACCTTGATCTGATATAATAGACAAGTGGACACCATGAAGTCTTACCAACTCATGAATATACAACTTAGCATAATCTTTGACATTATAGGAAGTCTTAATCGGTAGAAAATGTGCCGACTTAATCATTCGATCCACAACAACCCAAATAGAATCCTATTGATTCCTTGTATGAGGCAAATCCGTCACAAAGTCCATATTTACATCTTCTCACTTCCAAGTAGGAATCTCAATGTCTTGAGCCGAACCTCCCAATTTTTGATGTTCGACCTTCACTTGTTGACAATTAGTACACCTTTCCACATTATCCACTATGTCCTTCTTCATTCCCTTCCACCAATACACTTCCCTCACATCATGATACATCTTGGTAGATCTCGGATGAATCGAATATCGAGAACTATAGGCCATATCCAATATAAACTCTATTAGACTATCAACATTAGGTACACAAAACCATCCTTGATAATGAAGCACGCTATCTCCCCATTAGGAGAAAGCCTCAATGGCATTTCGGCAACTGACTTTTTCAATTTAACCAATACCGGATCATTATCTTACTTAGCTTTAACATTTGCCACAAGAGACGATTCCGAACAATTTTGAACAAGAACACCCCCATCATTAGCATCAACCAAACGAACAACTAAATAGGCCAATCTACGCTCATCCTTAACCAACTCCTTCTTACCCTCTTCAACATGGGCAACACTATTAATGGATAACCTACTAAGTGCATCAACAACCACATTAGCTTTACCCGGATGGTACAATAAAATTATATCATAGTCATTCAATAATTCATTCCATCTCCTTTATTAAAGGTTTAAGTCCTTTTGATTAAATACGTATTACAAGTTCTTATGATCGGTGAATATATCCACATGGACACCATAAAGATAGTGTCTTCAAATTTTCAAAGCAAATACAACCGCTGCTAATTCAAAGTCATAAGTTGGATAGTTCCTTATACCTTAAGTTGCCTACAAGCATAGGATATCACCTTACCATGTTGCATCAAAACACAACCAAGTCCAATCCTTGGAGCATCACAATACACAACAAAACCATTGGACCTTTCCGATAAAGTCGAAATACAAGCGATAGTAAGTCGATCTTTCAACTCTTAGAAACTCTTCTCACAAGCTTCCGGCTATTGAAACTTCACTTTCTTTTTGGTCAACTTGGTCAAAGGCAACAAAATCGATGAAAAACCTTCCAAAAGCCTTCTTAATAATAACAATAATAATAATGATGATGATGATGATTAATAATAATACAACAAGATAACCCCCAAGACCTGGTATCAGTTGATAGTTTAGCTACTAAACTAAATAATGAAGTAGAAGGTTTATACAAATACCATAATAGTAATAGTAATATAGACTATATCCAACTATAAAATAAAGACTAGTCCAACTCCAAAATAGAAGGAGATAGGCATCTCTGAACGCCACAAGCTCACCCAAGTCTCCAAAATCCAAGTGCTTCTCCACACTCCACATGATATCTAAGTAAGTAGTGCAAACCTATACTATGATCTGTAGGGTGCATAAGAATAGTATGAGTACCAACAACTGGCACTCAGTAGGCATCGACCGATTGAGATCCAAAGATAAAGCAAGTATAAAGAACATGTAAGCAAGGAGTATATATCACAAGTAACTAACAAGAATAATACAGATGCCTATAATAAGATGCATCAGTTATAAGAAATAGGAAATATGCAAGGAAACCAAGGATGTACCTAGTGGCACTAGTCCAAGACCTGAACACAATCACACACTATGAAAGAAGGAACCACTAAGTGACAACCTACTAACTAAACTAAACACAGATATCACATAAAGGTCCAAAGGACTGTATCAACTAAATCCCTGCATAAAAAGTTAGATAAATAAGAACAAGGGTAGTGACTACCTTCAAACAAGAGACCACCCTTTATACCGCCACAAGTTCGCAAATAGTAAGACAATACCTCCTGAGCCCCTGTGTGTCCAGAAAGTTTACTCACAAACAAGTAAACCCGTACAAAATCCCATACTACCGACAGGTATAAACAACTATGCTGATGATAGGCAATGCATATGTGAATGAAAGTTATGCAATAAACATAGTAATACCATTTGTACCAAGTACCTCATACCAAGATATATATACTTACTTTCAGTCCTAGCTAGGAAGTAGGACCCATACACCTCTCTAGGATCGCCATGGGGGGATCGAGAATGCCCCTATATACTTGCCTGATCCTGATCCAGGTCTTATATCAAATAGATCTCAATTTGTATATCCAATCATAAAAGTCCACTCCATCGCAGTGACCGGAGATAAACGTTAAATCAGTATAGAAAGGGTCGAAAATATTTATGACCTGGCCAGTATCATAAAAATAAGCTCATCCTCGATGCCTCAAATTAATATAATAAAATGAGCGCATCCTCGATGTCTCGAATCATTATAATAAAATAAGTACATCCTCAATGCCTCTAGTCCACTAAAATACTAGTAATAAAGGTAGTATGATCCCCATTTCAGAAAAATCAGTATAAATAATTTGGGTTACAACCCAGCTTTCTCAAATTAATGCTAAGAACCAATGTATGCACCAGGGTTGACTACATCCATGAGAAAATATTGATCCAACGCAATGCATGACATCATCAATACCCAAACAGCACGCTCAATCACTTACAATAATGAATACACAAGCACCTTACCCTCTAGAGCATAGAAATAGGACTACCATATGCATTTGACCTCTAACCAATACCTGTAGGTCAAATCTATTCCTCTAACTCAACAAGTAGGCCTAAATGGGAAGTCATCCCTAACTAGGTAACAAGGAGGAGGAAAGTGAGGAAATAGTGCTCAACTAGTCAATCAAAACCTCTAGATCCAACTAGGACCACGACCCCGAGAATACAACCACAGCTAGCCCCGCCAAATGGCAATAAGAAGGCATAGGAAATTTCAGCTCTAAATCAAGAAATGGGATCCAATAGTAATTTACAAGCCTGACTAGGTGAAAACCACTACACCAGGGCTCCAACATAAGTATACTACAATAAAAAAGAACACTAAGTCACATAAACTCCCGCTAACAACGGCTACAAGAACTAAGCATCAAACCACATCTCAAGCCTAAGGCAAAAATCTACCTACCTTAGTAAGCATCAAATAAGTCACCTCAAATTGTCTAATCAAGGCCAAACTAAGGCATCATAAAAAATCTTACCAACTAGTCTGAAAATCTTAGAAAGGCAACCTAGCCTAAGGATCACACCAAGACCAAGAACCAAAAATATAGGAATCAAGCCTACCCATCACATACAATACAAACCACAAGTAATTTATACTAGACAATACCTCATGAATCTCAATCAAAAGAAAGGAGATCGTAGCCTACCTCAAAACCAAACACGCGCACTCCAAGTCCACTTCTCGATAGTGTTTTGCTCCAAAAATGACTCCAAATGCCTCCACTCCATCAAAATTCTATTCTTTGGTCATTTTGCTGAAGTTGCAACCCAAGTCAACCATTCAAACTCAAAGAGCTCCAAAACAAGAAAACAGGCACAAAACCCTAATGAACGACCAGACGACCGAACTATCAGTGCTAGCAAGTCATAAATGGCTTGGGGTCACTAAAAAAGCTCTAAATGCTTAAAAGATTGAAAAGGATGAAAATTACCTGGAGGGTCATTACATTAGACAAAAGTATGCATTAGTACATAGAAGTTATTAAATATGTGAGATATGCATGAACAATGAAATAACGTATGAGCAATATGGACATATGATGCATGACCAATGTGATGAAACATAGATAAGACTTAAAAGCATTTGATTTCATGGTGAAAACATATGGTGAATGCATCATAAAACTTCATAGTAAAACTTACATCATTCATATAACATTTATGGAATAAGACCTTTAATCGACATCTAAGACCATGCGAGTAATAACATGGAATCTGATATAACTTCCACATTGAAAAGCGAGAGGTTACTTGCCAAGGTAGACTCAGTGAGAACATCATGAATATCATAAGATATATGTGGATCAACTAGCTAGGCCATAAATGCAACTAATAGGGAAAATGTAGTTTGAGACTTTAGGTTGCTACTAGGAATTCCCTGGATAACTACTTTTGGTTACCAGATTGAACCCCACGAAAAATTCCTCTCCGTGCTTCGTTAATATCCCAATGGAGTAGTAAATCATAATACCATAGTAATATTATGAATCAATCATAACCCTTTGAAATCATTAATAACATCATTCATATAGAGTAGCTCATTAAAACTTTGATCCAATCAATGTGAGAATTGGACGTATTAACATCTCAAATCATAAATAGATGAGTTTAATTTTAAAATTTTGATTCAATCAATGTGAATACTTTACTTTTCCCACCTTGAATCCATGAAATTACATATCACCATCTTTAATTCAGTCTTAATGGACTTTAATAAAATATGATTGAATAACTTTCATAAAACTTTAGTGTAGCCTTTATCATTTATAAAACATTCTTTGGTATCCTTTGAAATGCATGATAACAATTCATTGAAATTATAGTAAAAATTAGCTTCATACATGTGTAATTGTAAAGAATCATAAATTAATGTAATTGTGATTGAGGTATACATAATTATGTCATAGGAATCACATAAAATTATAATTATATCAACCCAATGTAATTTTGACAAAACCCTAGAATTTATAGAATTGAAATTAGTATAGAATTTGGGGAAACACTTGGGACTTTATGGATGAAAAGAATGCATGAATGAACCCCCACAAACCTTAGCTATCCAAGCCCTAGAAATGGTATTTTAATTTAGGAGACTTGACTTGAAGATCCTTGAACTCTAGTTTTGACTTAGAGAAGAAGCTTACTCAATTGGGAGAGAATTCTAGAGATAAAAATATTCCATAAAGTGAATTGGGAATGAATGATCTTGAAATGAAGGGTTTAGGTATTTATAGGTTATCCAATTAACCTTCAAAATAATGTAGTTTAGGAGTTAGAAGAATAGGCGATGTCCACAATACCCCCATTAATTGCACTTGGAAGACCCTACGACTGAGCTTCTATGTGTCGTTTATGCTTCTACTAGTCATACAAATGGCTCATTAATCCACCTATGAGACCTACACCAAATCAGGCCTCAGAACTTTTCTTATGAGTCCTCTATATGACTTGTTGAAGTTTCTATGGGTCTTAAGACCTACTAGTCCTGCAACTCTTAGAGAACCTGTAAAATTGAGCCTTTGAATCTTTCTTATGGACCAATAATACGAGTCGTCAACTTGACTCTTATACCCTCTTTATACTTAAAATTTTTTCCTTAGTCAGTACCATCCCTACTAGTTACGCCTATGACTCGTAGGAGTGCCTATGACTCATAGGTCAAGTCGTAGAAGTAGAGACAATCCAATTTTCTTGAAGTTTTCCCTTGTTTCAACTTTTCAACTTTCAGAGTTTTATACTTAGTTTCCCTTCTAGTCCGTTCTTTCACTTTCTCTTCTTCTATTCGTTCGACATGTGTCATCAGCCTAGATATGTCTATCTCCTTAATCAACATGATAGTTTTGCATTGCTTAGACACCAACTCCGAAACTCCCAATATGAACTTATTTATACGAGGTCTAGGGTTCACAACCATGAACGGAGCATACTTTGACAATTGTTTGAACTTCAATGCATATTCCCTCACACTCGAGTTTCCTTACTTTAAGTTGATGAATTCTTGACTCTTCGCTTCCTTCATCTCCAAAGGAAAGAAATGGTCTAGAAAAGTATCCTTGAACTCCTCCTAATCAATAGGACCCATATCCCTAGTTCTCTTAATCTTCCATTGAGTAGACCATATTTGAGCGAATCCTTTCAATTGGTAAGTGGCCAAATCAACCTTATCCACTGATATCACCCTATAATATCAACAATCTTTTGAACTCCTTCAATAAACTCTTGGGGGTCCTTATTCATCTTAGATCCATGAAAATCCACAAGATTCATTCTAGTAAAGCCATGAAATCTTGATGCTGCCATACCCAAATTTGGGTTCACGGGAGAAACAACTTCTTAGTTGGACCATGCCGCCATAGCTTGGGAAATCACTTGAAACGCTACCCTAAATTCTGTATGGGTCACTAGCGGGGGCATTGGGTCATTCGAAGCTAGTTTCTCTTCTCCAACATTCTTTCTCACTGGATCTGTTTATGGTGGCATGGTTCTATAATCTCAAAGAATAAGCATTAGAAGAAAATCCCTAGAGTTCAACTCTATAGCACAATAAGATCATGGAAGAAGTGAAGCTTTTTTCCTACAATGTCTCATAGCCTCCTATTCATAGATCTAGCATGCTTCACATTGATTAAAAAGACTATACGTGAAGAGACATGTTAAACTCCCTAGGACACTTTAAACCTTATGCTATTATACCATGTTTATCACAATCCTAGCTAGACCCTAGATATAATACGATGATTAGAATCCTGAGGGACCCCAACCTGGTCTCTTAGTATATCATTCATGAGCATACATAAGGTATGTAAAGAAAATAAACAACAACATATACATGGAAGCATAGTCTCAATAAAGAGCATAAGTCTCAAAAATTCAGAATGAAAGACAGCATAGACTCTAATCATCCAACATGCCTCTACTAACTAAATGGTGGTCTAAGACAAGCTCCTACCTCACCCATGACAACATAAGAGAAATAAAATAGTCAAATAACACAATGAAAATAAAGTGTCTTGTCCTCAAAACCTAAGGAATCACCACTAGAACAACTGTATGAAGCTCTAGCCATGAACGAGAGGATGAGCATGATCGTTAGACCCTACATTATGATATAATGTAGGAAAACATTATGCAATAGTACATAGAGTGCACTAAGTATGAGAGAAGTATGCATGAACAATAAACATAGGACATAATTAATATAACTCATGAGTTCCAAGACCAATATCTTAAAAACATGAGTAAAACTATGAAGAAATTTAAAACATCATAATCATTGATCAATGAATCAAAACATTATCAATATGAGAACTTTATACCATTTTCTTTAACTTGTGCGGGATAGTAAAATTCATTTTGAGAGCCATACATCTTGGTGAGAGATACCGTTAATTGACATATGAGACCATCTGAGATATAACATAGAATTCTGATGAAGCTCCCACATTAGAAAGAGGAGGCTACTTGCCAAGGTAGACTCCGTGATGCCTAAGTGGATCTACTAAGCTACTAAAAAATCAAGCCTCAACTATTGTGTGACCCTATCTAAGGAATCAATCCTCTACTAATGGGTGATACTTCTTTCTATGGTGGCATATAGTTATAGAACAATGAGATCAACTAACGGTCTCATTCCTCTACTAACAGGTGAGCCTATTATCCTAAGGTCCACTCGGTGCTAGGTCAACTCTCACCGAAATATTATGCATAATATATCATAAGCTTTGAAGATGGCAACAATCTGGTAATACTAAGTTCATCAGAAATATTTGAAAATTATAAGAATAGCTCCGTCAACATACCATGACATCATAACATAATTTATATAGAGACTCGCCTCTACTAACAACATCTAAATCATAATTTATTTATTATCGTGAAAAAACCTTTTATAATTAATGGTTACTTACTTGAAACATCATTCTTAACTTTTATGAGTCATTCATAAGCCTTGATAAACTTTCATAAAACATTAATGGAAATCCTTCATAATTAATGATCATAAATCCTTGAAAACATACTTCAAAATAGTATATAGCATGGGTAATTGAAATTGAACTTGAAATTATGTAATGTAGTGTGAATTATATATACTCTAATCAATAATCATAATATATATCATGAGTAATAAGATCCAATGCAGCATCATATAATTAGGACTTTTAGAAGAAGAAATCATAAGAAAATTAGAGAGAAAACTTGGGATTCCATGGGTGAAAGGGCCCAAGGATGAATTCCCACATATCTTAATGAATACTAGCCTTGAAACTGAATAGGAGACTTGAGTTCTTGAAACTCTAACTTAATTTGAGAAGACCTTAGGAAAATCTTTGATAGAATACTTCTATTGATTCTTGAATTTTTGACTTGAAAGCCTTTAGGGTTCTTGATTGAAAAGAGGAACCCTAGGATTGTTTTGAGAGAATTTCTTGTGACTAGGATGTTTAGATTGGTGATTATGTGAGGAAAAGTAGTTATTGAATGATATACTCCTTTAAAAACATAAAAAATGACTTAGAATAGGGTCAGAAAGATTTAGAAAAGACCAAAATAACCCTGGAATGCATGTAGGAAGTTGTTGAAAACATTTTGTAACAACCCTTCACACAATGCTTCACAGCCCGTGAAGAGGAGTTGTGAACATGTGACTGCGTGACAAGGATTTACTAAATAGGCATACATTTTACTACGAACTCCAAATGAGAAAAACTCGGTGGAGTTAGAAAAAGAATGCAAAGAAATTTAATTTGATAGGTCTTGGACCACCTAATTCTCTATGTTTTATAAGGTATGATCATTTGAATATGAACCAAGTAAAATCTTATATAAAAATTCAATCGGTAAGGAATCTTGTAACTTAAATTTATGATAAAGGATTCTTATTACCTTAAAAGGTCTTCAAATATATTTCTACACTAAAGAGTTTACCTTAATACACCTAAGATAAAAATTGAACGGACCCCTAGATGGACAATTTTCATGATCTGTGAAAAGCTCCACGGGCCGTGGAGTGGTTCGTGAAGATTGCCTTGGTCAAGCTTGTAATGACCCTCTAGGTCATTTTTGAATTTAAGAATTCATTCCATTATTTAGAGCATTCTTATAGCAACCTCAAACTAGTTAAGACTTGTTGGAACTGACTGTTTGGTCGCTTGGTCGTTCGTTTAGGTTTTAGGCCTATTTACCTGTTTTAGAGCTTTATTAATTTGAAAAGTTGACTTTGGTCATAACATCAAGAGAACAACCTCAGAAAGGAATTCTAACAGTTTCATCAGCTTTAGAATGGACAAATTAGGATGGTGGCATAATCAGCATGAGTACCAAGGCAATCGGTACGAGTTTAAGATCATTTGGCACTTTTGCTATTCCAATTTGGCCAATAGTTGACTTTGGTCAACAATCTTGGAAATAGCACTTGGATGAAAATTTTGACATTACAGTTCATTCTAAAATGTTGAGTTTGGTCTAGAACGACCCTTCATTCGCTTTTCGAGGCTTCAAGCCTAATATCGAGGCCCATTATAAAATTTGGCTCAAAATAACCCTTGGATGTGGGACCCACTTCAGTCATTATGACCTCATATAGAAATTTTGACTGCATTATTGAGTCCAAAATATCGAATTTGATAAGGTAGCATATCTCGTTTGCATGTACAGGATTTTAGATGAATTTCGAGCACCCACCCAATCGAAGTATTTGATCTTGCTGAAAACTCAGCTTTTACCTAATGTATGGTGCAACACAAATTTCTCTCCATGATCATGGGCTCTTAGACATGTTCATGGAGGTCCATAAGTTTGTTCTCCGCGATCACAGAGACATGGCCACCTTCACAGAGGTCCAATGAATTTGGTCTACGTGTTCGCAAAGCCTTAGCTGCTTGAGGCTTAAGTCCTTTGCCTCCACGATCACCAGCCGCAGCTGCATTTGCAAAGGTCAAGTTTATTGACCTCTTTGTTTGTGGATCACTGTAGCCGCATTTGGGAAGGACAATGTCTTGGTTTTTTAATAGAGACCAAGGATGAATTTCAATATTTTATTGAAAGTTCAAGCCTCAATAACTCCTTCATTCTAAGCTAAAATTAGGTGATTCAAGGGTCCAAACTCAAGATAATTTCATGGGGAATCTAGTGATGAGCTTAGAAACTCAAGGGGAAGATTCGCATAAGGTAAGAATTCGAATTTAGCCACCGATTTAGTTATTTTTGGAGTGAATATTTGTTGAACTTTGGAGAATTATAACTTGGCCAATTTAGTTCCATTTTTAGTGATCGTTGAGGATAGATATTGGGGTTTTTCGTAAAGATCATTGTGGTATGTTTGGTTTGGGTCGTGGGGGTGTCGTTTGAGATAAATAGTTGATCAAACTTGCCTTTTTCATCTTTTAGTTCAAATTTTATGAATTTTCATTACATGCTCATTTTCAGTAGTTTCTCATCCTGTGCTAGTTATCAAATTGATTTGTGAGTTTGGGAGATGTTTACAACCTATTTTTTAGGTCAACTCCAGAATTTTGGATGTGGGCCTAATATTTCTCATTTTAGACCCCAAAATTGATCTGTCTCCGAATTCGATAATTTTAGTGTCATAATGATAGTTTTAATGTTGTGATTCCATTGTTAATAGTGTGGTAGAATTCGGAGGCCGCTCAAAAGGGAAAAGCTCTGGTTTCATGAGTTAGAGCATGCATAGTCGGCTTACAAGTAGCTTATGGTTTTCCCCTCATAAGACTGAGCTTGTTTAGGTAATTGTACATTTATTTGTATGAGTTTTGTTGGGTTGGGTGTCGAGCATGCTAAATTCCTAAAATTCATATTCTAGGCCATATTTCGGGTAATTGTTGGACTGTGTAAGCATAACTCTTGTAGTTGTTAGTTGTTCCTATCCTATGATGAATACTATTCCTGTGGGTATATATTTAGCCTTAGTCAAGGCTTAGACTAGTGTTACCTTAGACTTGCATGATTTTGGGTGTTGTTGGTCCTTAGGGCTTGTCCGACGATATTTCAGATGGTTAGCTCCCTGTAGACTGATATAGTAGACTTGAGTCTGATAGTCTGAGCCTTAGCTAGGTAGTAAATCAGCTTGTGTCTTTACCTCCATAATGCCCTATTCTCCTTTTGGTCTTGGATCTCTTGGTTCTTGATTTTTCGAAGTTTTCTCTGCGATCCGGGTCATATTTGGTTCTAGCTGGAGCAGTGCATTGATGATACTCATTTTGGGGGTTCTCCCTGTAACGCAGGGTTTGTCGCTGATTCTAATTTGGTCTGATCCCTTAGTTATAGATATCTGGTTAAAGTCCATGGTCCAGCTTACTTGTGTTCGGCTCCTTAGCTACAGATAACAAGTTAAAGTCCGCAGTCGAGCTTACCTATATCCAGGCTTCCAACCTACTGATACCCAATTAAAATCCATGGTCTAGGTTACTTGAGCTCAACCTTTGCCTACAGTTACCTGGTTACAGTCTGTGGTCCAGCTTACATATGGTTAAATTCCTGATTCCCTGATGAATTTTTGGGTTAAGTCTTCATCTACTCTCAGCGGTGGGTTGAGGTGTTAGAGTTTGGAAATGGTTTGGTTCAAGTCTAGGAATTGATCATACTATTGAAATTTTTTGGTTTCATTTATTTTCTTTCAGCTATTCTTGCATCTGTCGGGCTTATGGAAGTCCATACAGGTGGTTACTCTTTATTTGTGCACGAGTATACCCAGGGTGAGGGTTAGTAAAGTATACATTATGAGACTAGAAGTAGATGAATAAGATACCTCTAAGAAAGACAGGGATGTGAATTAGATATTACCTAACTCGCTAGATTTTGCATGCAATACATTGAACTATATCGAATACAATTAGCCTATTAACATACAAGTCATGGGGAACACAATCATAGTCTAGTCTTTATATAGTTTACAACTTCAATCTTGTTTATTTGCCACCGCATTGTTAACTATTCTTAAGTTACAACCAAACCTCCCACTTTTTCTTTATGCAAGTTTATTTTCAGGAAGTAGCAAATATGACTGAATAGTGATAGCTAATAGAACTTGTTTCACCCTATTTCCTCTGGGTTCTCCTTTTTTTTCTTATTTTTTAAATTTTTTTATGGTACCATGTTTTGATGGAAAACCATAAAAGGCTAAGTCAATCACCAAGGAAGGACACCATGAGCCGTGGTGGCTCCTGTCCAGAGCAATCCAAGTCCAAAACCAAGTTGATTTCCTAGTTCGTTTAGGATTAGTTTTAGGTTTCTATAAATACCCTCTTGTGTTATATTTTTAGGGAGACTTTTCCTAGTTTACACGTTTTCCCCATGGTTTAGAGGATACATTACACGAACTAAACTCCATTGTTGAAGGATTTTGCATCAACCACAAGAAATTAGATAGATTTAGGAGAAGAACACACAACTCAGATTCTTTAATTTCTAGTTTTGTGATTTTAATCTAAATCTTCTTATACAATTGTGAGTTTGATTCATTGTTATTTATAAGCTTTCTATTACATATTTCATTCATTGTTTATTGACTTATACACTGAAATTATGAAAGGCTAAACCCAGAACTAGGGTTGTGGGAACCATGACGACTTAAATAGAATAGGCAAATATAGGATTGATATTTGTGAATTGTTTCTACATGTATTGTGGTTTATTCATAAAAAATTCTTTCTTAGTGGTGGACACATTAAGAAATTTCATGTATTCTTGTTACTTTCCCGGGAGGGAGATAGTGATTAGGAAAAGACTTCACCATAGAAATTCAAAGAGTTTGACTTCAAAAGAAGGGATAAACTTCGTATAAATTACTTGAGATTGGGAGGAGATAATACTCTAGAATGTAGGGCGAGTGTTAGTAAAGTATACATTCTGAGACCGGAAGGAGATGTAATAAGATACGTCAAACAAGGACTGGAAGGTGAATTAGATGTTACCTAACTCTCTAGATTTTGCATACAATACATTGAACGATATCATGAATACAATTACCCCATTAACTTACAAGTAATGGGGAACACAATCCTAGTCTAGTCTTCATATAGTTTAGAACTTCAATTTTGTTTATTTGTCACTACATTTTTAATTTTTCTTAAGTTACAACCAAACCCCCCGCTTTTACTTAATGCAAGTTTATTTTTGGGAAGTAGCAACTATGACTGAATAGTGATACCTAATAAAGCTTATTTCAACCTATTGTCTGTGGGTTCGTCCTCGACTCTTAGTTGGGTAAAATATACTACTAATGATTGCCTATATCTCTTTCGAGAAGTGTAATTAAGCATTATCAAAATGACGTTGTTGCTGGGGAATACGACTTTAAAATAGTCTATTATTGAGCGCTTTAGGTTGTAGTTCTATTTCCTAGTTTTACTATTGTTTTTTTTTATTTTGGTTACAACAGGGCTCAAGTTAGTGCAAAACCTAAGGAAGGAGTAATCAAGTAAATTATGTCCTGCCGCGATGTTAAATTAGGTGCTTCTTGGGAGGCAACCGATGTGGAAACTTGATGAAGTCTGAGTAATCAAGTACATTACATTGTGCCACGACATTAAATTAGGTGCTTCATGGGAGGCAACCCATGTGGATACTTGATGAAGTATAAGTATTCAGGTAACCTACTACTGATGCCTAGGGAAATGATCACTTTCCTTGCTTTCAATTTTGGAGTTTTTGAGTGCATTGGAGAAAATGCACACATTTTAGTAGGGAGTGGGGCATCCTGAAACCATTTGGAGTTTTTCTTGCCATGTTTCTTTTCTCTGAAGGTGTATTATCTAGTAGAAATAACATGTTTTGGTTGTTTGTGTAAATACAAGTGTCTATTGGAGTTTGTGGTAAGCTTTTGAAAGTAAAGAAAAAAATGGCCCTATTCAAAAATTTCTAAAAAACACTATCTGATTGTATCTCAAATGTGATAGATGATTTGCTAGGATATTTGTAACATTGTACATGGTGATTTTCTAGTTATGACTGTGTTGATTAGTGCTAAATATAATAAGATCAGTATCATGTGTGTGTGAGCTTAATTTGTGTAGTTTGATTGATGCATGAAGCTAGAACTTGCCTGGTTAGTCTCACTAAAATAATTGGATAGTTGGATTAGGGCATGATCATAGGATTTTGTTGATAATGAGTCACTTAGCCTAAATTTAATCAACTAAATAAAATTATGCCCTTTGAACCAAAAGTTGAGCTTTAACAAACTTTTTCTTTGATTAACCAAAATTCACCTTCCCTTTCTGTCTGTGAATCTAAATTTTGTTCCTGGTTCCTCTAAGGACAATGTGTACCTCAATTCATGCCAAAAGCCTAAATTGAGAGTGTCTACTATAAGGAGAATCAATTTTGTGAACCTTTTTCTTCGCCCTGGTCCCTCCTAGGTGATTATGTACTTAAACTCAGGAAAGCCTGAGGTGAGGGTGGCTACCATAAGGTAAGCATAGAAGTTATGATATGAAAAGAATGGTGGAATGAGAAGAAAAGAAAAGCATGGGTGTGGCCGCAAGTAAAGAAAGAAAACAAGTGCAAAATGATTCATAAAAAAAGATTTGAACAAAAGTGGAAATCACTCCGGAGAAGAATGGATGAGGAGAAAGGGAACGACAAGAATTGGGGGCATGAAAAACTAAGCAGCTAAGTCAAAGTAGAGTTTAGAGGGGTAAAGTAGTCATTTTTATCCTAAATATATCCTACCTAAACCCAAGCCTACGTTACAAGCCTAAAAAGTCCTATTGTGATCCTAAAAGGGTTATTCAAGAGTTGAAGTGTTGAAAATAAGGGTAAGCTTATGTTATTTACTTTTGTATTGTTTTAAACTTCTTTTGACAGTGCAAGTAATCTTGTCTCTATTTTGCTTATATACACTATGTGAGAGACTTTTTTATAGTTAGGGCATTGTGATTATGTTATTTGATTTCTCCATTGACTTGTCTATGACTATTTGCATTGATTTGTTTAAGTTATGTATAGTACAATATAATGAAGTAATCCTAGCGAGTTGCTAGAGCATGAGTGCATTGCATGAGGGTAGTTGGGCATGAGTTTTATGTTGCAGGGTGGCTATATGTTTTCTATAAGTTTCTTGTATTTGTGCGTTATTTGGTTTAAGGTTTTGTTATTGCTTGAGGAAAAGCAAAAATTCTAAGTTGAGGGTGTTGATATGTCACCAAAATAAGATATTTACGACGCTCAAAACAAGGAGTTATTGTAAGTTCTTAAGCACATTTTGTTAGTTTGATATGTGTTTTTAGTTAGTTTTCAGGGAAATTGAAGCATGCTTGGATTGATGGTATTTAGCATGGTTCATGTGGAAAGTCGATTGATCATGAAGGATGTTGGTATCTTGGTTTTGAAGTGAAGCCACAAGGAAAACAAAATATACAAAAAGTGATAAAGTGACTTGAGTTTGGCAAGGTTTCGCGACAACTTGAAAGGAGAACTCAAAGAAAGAACTTCCCCGAAATATAAATGACTTTGGAATGGGTGTTGGTAGATTAAATCAATATGTTTTGACCAAGTATGCCCACCAATACAACCACCATGGTCCATGGTAGGCAATACTAACCGTGAAAAGCTGCCAAGAAATTAGTTAAGGCTCACACGAAGAAAGCCTCACCATGATCCGTGATACTCACCACAGGCCGTGGTGGGCACTGTGGTGGTGTGGCCTGCAATAAAAATGAAAATTCAAGAAATGGAAAGGGCAACAAAATCACCAAGAGAAAAATCAAGGAGCAACATGGCCATGGCAACCACCAAGGGCCTCACCACGAGCCTTGGTCCTCACCACTGGCCGTGGTGGGTGCCATGGTTGGATGGAAAGCCATAAAAGGCTAAGGAAATTACAGAGGAAGGCCACCACAATCTGTGGTGTCCACCACTGGCCCTGGAGTCTCCCGTCCAGAGCAATCCAAGTCCAAAACCAAATTGGTTTCCAGTTCATTTAGGATTAGTTTTAGTTTTTTATAAATACCCTCTTGTGTGATATTTTTAGGGCATATTTTCCCAATTTTTTTACACATTTTCCCTACTGTTTAGAGAATATATTACACGAACTAAACTCCATTGTTGAAAGATTTTGCATCAACCACACAAAATTGGACAGATTTGGGAGAAGAACACATAACTCGTATTCTTAGATTTCTAATTTTGTGATTTGAATCTAAATCATATTATGCAATTGTGAGTTTGATTCATTGTTATTTATAAGCCTTATAATACATGTTTAATTAATTTTGTATTGATTTATCCATTAAAATTATGAATGGCTAAACCCACAACTAGGGTTGTGGGAACCATAACGACTTAAATAGAATAGGCAAACGTAGGATTGATATTTGTGAATTGTTTCTGCATGTATTGTGATTTCTTCATTCAGAAGTATATCTTTGTGAGTTCACACATTAAGAACTTTCTTGCATTTATTGTTTTTCTGGGAGGGAGGTAGTGATTAGGAAAAGTCTTCAGTATAGAAATTCAAAGAGTTTGGCTTCGAAAGAAGGGATAAACTTCGTCTAAGTTACTTGAGACCGGGAGGAGATAGTACTTTAGGATCCAGAGCGAGGTTCAGTAAAGTATATATTCTAATACCGGAAGGATATGAAAGAGATACGTCTAAGAAGGATAGGGAGGTGAATTAGATATTTTCTAACTCGCTAGATTTCGCATGCAGTACATTGAACGATATCATGAATACGATTAGCCTATTAACTTACAAGTCACAGGGAACCCAATCCTAGTATAGTCTTCATATAGTTTAAAACTTCAATCTTGTTTATTTGTCACCACATTGTTACCTGTTCATAAGTTACAACCAAACCCCCACTTTTACTTTATGCAAGTTTATTTTCGGAAAGTAGCAACTATGACTGAATAGTGATTGCTAATAGAACTTGTTTCAACCTATTCTCTGTGGCTTCGACCCCAACTTTTACTTAGGGTGAAATATACTGCTAACAACCGTCTATATCTCATTTGGGAGGTAATTGAGCATTATCATCATTTTAGAGGGTTAGCTCCCTGTAGACTGATATAGATGACTTGAGTTAAATTCTAAGTTGTAG
Organism: Solanum dulcamara; assembly: GCF_947179165.1. Taxonomy (NCBI): domain Eukaryota; kingdom Viridiplantae; phylum Streptophyta; class Magnoliopsida; order Solanales; family Solanaceae; genus Solanum; species Solanum dulcamara. The sequence continues at coordinate 39,964,765 of NC_077240.1, read as the reverse complement.
ACTTTGGGATGAAATATTAGTGTAGTTTGGCACTAATAATTTATATTTTGATGCCATGTGGGGCTTATATGTGCTGTGTAGCCCATGTAGGGGCCTTATGTGATATTTTATTTATGATTGAGACTGTTTAATCCATGACTTAACTAAGTTGTAGTACTTGTCTGATGGGTTGAGTTGGGGATTTTGAGCATGCCCGAGTATTGAGATATTATTGAGAAAGGGGTGAATACTTATTTTGAGGCATTTCCTTCCCAATACTGTCCATTGAGGGTGAATATCATGTTTCGGTTAAGTTTTTAGAACTTTGAACCCTAGATTATATGTTGAATTGTAAATTACCTCCATGCCTTATATGATGTGAATTTATTCACCCTCATTCATATTATCATTGATCATTAGGAAGTTGAGATATGTGGAATTTGTTTTTGAGAAATAAAATGTCATACTTTAAAACCCTTCTATCTTGAGTCCCTGACTGAGGCAGTTTTGCAGCAAGGTAGTGGATATATTATGATCCCATGACCATGCGTAGGTGTCGATTGGAAGAGATATTAGTATCATGAGTCCATGGCCACAAGATGAGTGGTGAGGTAGTTGACACATTGAGATTATGATAAGGTATATGGTCTGCGAGACCCTCATGGGTCCTGCCTAGTAGCACAGCTAGGCAGGTGTATATGATAGATTGTGTGATAACCTTGATCCTACCGTACCATCATATCATTGCATCATCATATTGAATTGCATTGTATTGATACTTGTGATAGTTGACCTATTTGTTTAACTGTGATATAGAGATGTATCTCTATGTTTACTTTAATTGCACCATTCTATACAAATTGGCGACCACGTAGTCGGAATAGGACTTTTTTGCGTGTAGGTGGAAGCATTCCTTAGTTTATTTCATATTTTTTATTCAATTCCTTATACTTAGTCGGTTAAACATACTGAGTACATGTGAATTGTACTAACCCCTACTTCTGTGTCCCTTTTGATGCAGATACAAGCCAGGGTGTCCATCACGATAGTTGATTCTAGTAGGATGCATCATCATGGGATCAGTGGTAAGATGTTAGAATCCAGATCGCCGCTAGTCCATCTTTTCTTTACAGTCTTTTCTATATTCGGAGACTTAAAACTGTGTATTCAGACTCAGATTTGTATTTAGATGCCCTTAAGCTTATGATACCAGGTTTTGGGATATTTTCGTTGTTGTCCTTTTATTGCATTTATTTGTGGCCTCACTTCCCTTTGGGAGTATCGCATGGTTTTATTTTTAGGCTTACAAATCGATATGAGATTTGAAATGTGTGTCATCATGACCTCAATTTTTGGGTCATGACAATAAATTACCATAGAAAGATGGCAACAAGTTCAGGAGCACGAGAGCTTTATCTTCCTCCTCAATCTTTACTCTGAGATTTGCTAGCTGCATGATTAGTCCATTAGTTACCTTTAAATATGAAAAAAAAATGTACCTTCACTGGTATGTAAGTGGTACAACTTCTCCTTCATGTACAATTTATTTGTTAGTATTTTGGACATGTATAGATTTTCTAACCTTGTCCAAATTCCACGTGCACTCTCTTCATCGATAATGTTATTAACCAAATTATCTATTAAGTGCTACTTGATGGTGCTAGCAACCTTTTCATCCATTTTTTCCCAATCCTCAAGTTTCATGGATTCAAACTTTTTGGATTTGTCGCATAGCTCCTTGTGCAACGCTTGTTGGATGAGAAAATCCCTCATTCTTCTTTGCCATGTTGAGAAACCACTATCACTGTAAGATTTTGCTACTTCGTACTTTGCTACAAATATTTTTTTCACTGAGTATAGAAAGATAGACTGCAAAAACTATTTCTGTAAATAAGCAGAACCTGTGCTCTGATGCCAACTATTAGGAGTAAACCCACCACAAAAATAATATCTACGGTAATACAAGCAAAAAACATGGAACACAACAACCATTTAATCAACAAGAATAAAAAGAACAATAGTGACATCAAGATTTTTATCTAAAAATTCTTCTGATTAAGAAAAAAAACCATGGGCCGGGAGGAGCAAATCTCAGCTAACATACAATGTAATAGATCTTCAAGTATATAAAGAAACCATTGGAGATATCATTAAGAAATTCTTGAACATTTTCATCTCAAACAAAAATGTAATAATAAAAAAGGTAGAAACTTTAAAAAGAATCAAAAAGGAACAAACCAAATTCTTTAAGCGGCTACCTGAGTACTTCTACTAACTCATCATATTCAAGATCTAACAACATCTCAGGAAGAACCAATAATTTGTGCTCATACGATTAATTCATCCGTAAAAAGAAATACATGAGTATTAGAACTTTGGTCACAAACAAATGTGAATTATTTGGTTAGTTTTTCCATGAAAAATTATGAAGCCACACCTTTTTTATATTGCTTTCTCTTGCAAGTCAAGTCTTTTTATCTTATGAGTTACGGGTTATCTTTTAGTAATTTTAGAAGAATTTTAATTCTTGTATGGATGCATCAGTAATGTTTTTTTTAAAAAAAAATTGTAACATGAAATAGATTATTTCATGATCCCAAATTGAACTATGATGGCATCTCCTATGAACCCCCAATAGGCAAGCGAAAATTCAAAGTAGAAAGCAATAAATACACTTAAAAATTACTAAGTGGAAGTAATACTAAGAAGGAGAGGGCCCTAAGTATAGACATGTATATAAGGACACAAAATATACAAATAGGGTCATCTCAACAAGTTTGGGAGCTTAAAGAGAAACTTCATAGAGATGCCTTAATTTTTTAGTGGACATATATAAATGATTAAATTACTTAGATATATTATATTAAGAAAATATTTACCATTTATAACAATAATATTTTTTCACTAGACACTTATAATATATTTATTATATAGTTTAAATATATATTACAAAAAATAATTATAAAACATGTATAATACAAGTTTTATTCATGGATAATCCATTTATCACAGACTTTTATACACTTATAATAAATTGTGTCAATTTCTTAACAAACAAGCATAATATATTTTTAAATACATATAATACGTTTCTATTGCATGCATGATTCACTTTTAATACATAGCATATTTTTCATACTATTGCTATATATTACTATAGATGATAATAAATAAAAAGTATCACTAAGATTGGTAATTATGTATTAAAAGGTATTCACTCAATTAATTTTTCCTATATAAATTGAATAGTTATAACATACTCAGTGTAATCCTACAAATGATGTCTGGAGAGGTAGTATATACACAGACATTATGCAGTAAGAATATAAATTTTTAATAAAAATTATACAATATAAATTTGGAATAATAAAACCTACTCAAAATTTTGAAAAGTTTATATAATGATATCAAAATAGTGTTGCGCTGAATTTGAAAATTTGATATAGTAATATTAAAATATTAATGATTAGTTTTAGTGCTTGAAATTTGAAGAAGACACCAAAAAATAAATTTGGTCTTTTTTTAAAAATACAACAATAGGTTTTTGTATAATATAGATGGTTAGACCATTTGAGAGACTTTGGAATATTCAATAATTATAGAATAAAAATAGTGAAAGGGTGATAAAAAAAATAAATATAAGAATAATAACAATGGTTTATGATAATCGTCAGAATATAAATGAGGCAACAAAAATAGTTAGACACAGGAAAGAATGCTACAATAAACTAAACAATATTCCCTTTCAAAAGTTTTACAATGATCTTGATATTAAATGAGATAAAATATTATTCTATTTTCTATCAAAAAATTCTTTTCAAATTTATCAATACATGAGATTCTTTTAACAATATCAATACACATACAAACAAATCTTTGGGAGAAAGTGGGGGCCCCAAAATTATTGGGGCCCAAAGCGATTGCTTTAGTGATGCTATGGTCGAGACGACCCTGATTATACAAAAAAGGACCAAAAGTGATCAAGAAAGATAAAACTATAATAAGAGTGTCTAAGTACATAAAAGACTATGTACAATAGTTCTATCTAATCAAAATACACATTACAAAGATAGTACAAAAAGAGGGAAAAAAGCAAATGTCCGAACGTCAAGAGCTCATCATAATCCAAATCTGCGATGACCAAGTGAGATCCAAACTCATCAAGGTTTGGCTTGTACTAGGAGCTACATCAGAAAAAGATGCAGAAGTATAGTATGAGTACTAAAATACGAGGTATTCAATAGGCATCATAGGTTGATCGAGCTCATATAAATATTATATAAATGAATGAGGCACGACAATGTTAATACTATGATTCAATAAAAAACTAGAAACATACCTGCCACTACTACTAATAAAAATAATAACCATAATAACAATAAAAACAACAATCGGCTTACCTATTTGTGGTATTTTCTTAGCATTTCTATACTTTTTAGGATTTATATCAATGGCCTTAGGCTACTAGGCGGTGTCACCCTTTTCTAAATTGGCTGCATTTGAGATATATTAGCCTTTACTTGACTATTTGGTGCGACATCGCCTTTTTACTGCTTTAACATGGCTACTCACTCTCCAGTACTACAACATAGATATTGTATGTTATATAAGACGTGGTTCGTGCCCAGGCAGTGTATATGAACCTACCTGGCAGGACAAGGGCCGGAGTAGGTCTATACTTTTTTATTGATGATCTCTAATAGGAACCAATGATGTTACTGGTTTTACTACAAACTTGCATTCATTCTCATCGCCTATCATTAGTATACTTGTTTATTGTTTGGTCTCTAGATTTTATTATGGCCGGGGGTATGTTTGTCACTGTTTATATCTTCTAAAGGTATGAGCATTCGGTTGGTTACTATTTGATTATAATTGTACTTACCTATTGTCATAATTTGTAGTTGGTTACAAGGGGTCTTAGTCTAGATTTGTAGTTGGTACTACCTGCTAGGCTGAGTTGGATTAGTCTCTAGATTGTTATTTGTTAGAAGTGTTGGCCGACTTCTATTGTTCTTCGTCATTCTAAATAGGTTATTGGCTTGCACATTTAGTTGCTTTTCTTGACTCAGTTCTTCTCTCTATGTATCCTATCTCTTTTCTCTTATTTCCTGTAGATTACCTTGTGTCAGCTGCTGATTAGTTACTTATGCTGTATGTATCATGTTTTTCACGACCCAACCCCATAGGCCGCTACTGGGGTCCGACCTGGACCCCCCATACATATATCTATCAGTTGTGGTCACATTGAATTGTAAATAAAATAATATCATGTAACAGAGCCCCACTGGGCAATAACATTTACATATACCTGTAGCCCTCTTTGTTTGTATCATAACATGACAGGGCATGCAAGCCGACAAGGCTGCCATAACATAACAACATATAAAATATATGATATAGACCTAACTGAACCAAATTGACATATACCACCCACATATACATGTCTGCAGACCTCTAAAAATATTAACGACAACATGTGAAGGGACAGGGACCCCACCGTACCCCTAAATAGACAAAAAAATCTTATACATCAATGGTCAGTATCAAAAACTAGGCTCCGATACAATGGAGCCTCTTTCAGCTGAGCTGAGCCGAATCCTAAGCTGACGGACTCCAAAACCTGTATCTGTACCTGTGGGCATGAAACGCAGCCCCACAAAGAAAGGGGGTCAGTACGATATATGTACTGAGTATGTAAAACATAACATAATACAAATGGATGCATATCTGAGATAAAGGAACATGAGATAAGATATCAAATCAGAAACCTATACTTGTACTTTGTGAATTACAAAAACATGCATGTTCGAATCATACTATATAGCCGGCCCTTTTGGGGGTCCGATGAATTACCTCTGCAAAACCATCATGGCCCCAGTGCCATCACCGCCTTATTACAACACATCATCATATATAGATACATACGTATCCCGGCCCTCTAGTGAGGGACTCGATGGACAATGCAGTGAATTATGCACAATTACTATTCCCGGCCCAGGACTCGGTGAAAGAAGTGCTACAGTATACACAAGTAGAATAGTGAGTAACTATATGCAATTTAAGTCATTATCAGAGACTTGACAAAATAAGATAGTTAAGCTTTTGTTTGAGGACCCGAGTAACGGTGTAGTCATCTCGAGTGTCCTCTAAATGCCATTATGGGCTTCCTCAAAGGTAATCTCGGGGACCCTAGACATGTATTAACATAAGGCCAAATTATTTATGAAATTAAAAACACTTAGTCTCGTACAGTCTTTAAGACTTGGAGCCTGTACATTTGTTACCTCTTTAACATATAAAAGTTTTCAGGGAAATAGTTCAACTACTATCAGAGTTCGATATTCAAAAGAAATTAAGAGATGTTTAAGAATGGAGTTACCTCAGAGTTCAGATCAGATTCTACTTACAACTAAAACAAGGACATGCCCCAAAAGAAGAAAGAGAATAAGCTCTATATAGTCTGTACTTTCCTTTAGGTGATCTTCATATACATATTTCGTACCCGGATCTTCATGGGGCCCGATGAACCATTATGGCATCGTAATATCCTTTTTGTATCAAATACATCTCAATGGAGATAAGAGATAGCTTCCCGTACATTACATTCTGACACATAGAAGCCTTACTAGGCAATACTTAATCTTCACAGGAACTCTAATACTGAACAGTGGATAGGGGTTATGAGGTGTACTTGAATTCTGGGAATGGAATTATCCCCGCACTTCATATACAATTCACTTAAGGCTAAACATTGCCAAAAGGAAAGAAAGATAGCTGTACGAACTTATACCAAAACATGCCAAGAGAAAGCTTTACATACCTTTTATGAGTTACTCTTTATCCTGTTCGCCTCGTCGTCCTTTGGACCTATTCAATGTGGAAGTAATGAGAATATCAACCACTCCAGATTTTCCATCACTTTCAGTTGCACCTTAGTATTCATGGAACCTATTTCCTTGTTCCTTTCTTCGACTAGTCCTTTAATTAGTTAAGACGTTACCGAAAATTGGGCTGCACCTCCCCTATAATGTGCCCTATCCAAATTTCCAATTAGGTCCCTAAGATCTAAAGCCAACCAACAACAACAACCTGCAGCAATACACACCAACAATATACAATATAAACTCCAAATGACTTATTCAAAAAGATGATATCAAATAGGGCGTCTAGTCTTTATTCTATAATGCCTTTCATTATACGAAACGAGGGGTCGTGTGGCTGAAACAAACAGCATCCACACCCCTTTTAGAATGCATTTAGTCCCTGCAACAATATATTACACCCCTGCAACAACAACTCACTCAAAACTCTCAAAACGTGAATTCTGGACAGCTTACTGTTCTACCTTGTCGCTTAGATTCGAAGGGGTAATGGAGGGAAACAGGATTTACGTCCTTCATGAAAGTTATAAACATGCGTCTTAGGGTCTCATACAATTTCAATCACCCCTACATCAATTCGGTACAAAAAGATATGCCCAAAACACCAACAGCAGTCCGTGTAAGATTTCCAAAACCAAAATCTGGACAGCACCTCCTCTACACTTCATCACCCTTTTTCGAGAAGCTAAAAGCAAAAATGGATTTTAAAGTCTAAACGAAAGTTATAGACCTATGAAATAACTTTCCAAAACATATTGAATCACCTGCAAAAAGAAGTTATGCCAATATTACTAACAACTATCCCCTCCAAAAACGGGTTTGTTAACTAGTTTTTAACATTTTCCCTCTTTGTTCTTTCAACTTTCTCTCCAGTTCCAAGCTGAAGAATTAATTCCGTAGACATCGTAAGATACATATATACACCTCCACGTACTTAAGGAACACCGTATATAATTAATTCACGGAGGAAAATTGGAAAACTTACCTCAAAGTCTTCAAACCATGGCTGCCTCTTCCTCTCATGTTTTCTCTCTACGTTTTGGCTGATTTTGGATAATGAATAAGTGAATAGTCACATAGTACATATATATATGAGGTGACACGTGTCATCCCCTAAGGGTGACACATGTCAGGCCCTTAATGGGCCACCTCAACCATGCATCCAATGGGGTGCTGCCATGTGGCAGCGGGGTCCACCCCAAGCAGGCAAGTGAGTCACCTTCTTGCTTGACTTTTGTAATTTCGGAAACTAGTTTTTTCTCCCTCTCGTAGGTTCGTAATCTCGTCTTATTTTAAGAGCCTATATAACCCATGCTACACAAGCTTGGTACGTACTCCAATAGCTTAAGTATGTAAGACTTCCAAGTTAGTAGCTTACGTAGGTAAATCGAGTCCTACGACTCATTACCTAGCCTCCAATTCCTTTCGGATTCTTATGACTCCATTTCCAACCTTCTCTACTATGGGGTATCACATTCTCCCTTCCTTAGAGTCATTTGATAGAGTTGTAGCATATCCGACTCACATAATAATGTCTAAGAAACTTATGAGACATTCCGAGTTTTAAAAGCATGGGGTGTAACAATGTTATATGTTATCTATACTTATTTTATCTGTGGATCTCAATCGGCCTATGAATACTGCATACCATTCATATGGGACTCATACTATACTTGTGCACTCTACAATCATAGTACATATTATTGTCGGTGATTTGGACTTTCTACAGAGCATTTTGGATTTGGAGATTTGGTGATCGCCTGGCATATGGAGTTGTCAGTTTCCATCTATTTTGGGCTAGTATTAGTCTTTACTTGGTTTTAAAGACTGTTTGTATCTATTTTGTATTTGTATAAACCTTATACTTTTATTTTGATTAGCTGCTCGAATATAGACTAATGTCAGGTTTAGGGGATGTTTCTTTGTAGATGTATTAATGTTTTTCCTTTCCTTCTTCTTATTGCTATTGACTCTCTTTCTTTTTATAACAATCTTCTGTGTGATAGCCTATTGTTTTTAGCTCTGGGCTATGGGTTCGACTTACCTATCAGTGGGTCCGAGTAGGTTCTGTCATAATCTGAGAAATTGGGTCATGACAAGTTAATATTATAGATCTAGGTTGGACTGCCTCATTGGTTGAGAGTAAATCCTAGTAGAAACCTGTGGATCAATACAGAGATGTTTGTATCTTATCTTCGGGAGGCTATAGGGAATTTTTAGGAAATTCTGGTCATTGACTCATTATTACATGTTTTTCTTCAATGAACTTCTAAAACTGATCCCTTGAACACGGTTTGGGCATCAACACATTCTAAGAGTTTCAACAGATGGTTCTTACGTCAGTGATGGGTTGGCGGTTCCTTAGTAGGGTTCATCTTCAGTATCAAAGCATATCTTGGGATTTCTTGAGTTGTTTGGGCATAAAAATTCACTGCTCCCTTCAATTCAGAATATGGGTAGGACTTTATTAGACGGTTGTCGTTGCCGCTCCCATTGGCATTTGATAATATGTTAGCAGTTGGTTCTACCTTTCCACAGATTGTTAGCCATGCTAGGATTATAGAAAAGGCATTCCTTGAGGCTTACAAAGACAGTGGTAAGAGGCCTCGTCATCAGGGCATCAGTGGTAGAGTCCCACTTTAACATAGGTATTGGTTCGATGAGGATTATTTCCCTACTCGACCTATCAGGCCTATAGTGACAACACCCCAAGTTTCAAGAGCGCTTGAGGTAGGTTATGTTGCCCATAATGGATAATGTTTAGGTTTGGGTTCCCAGGGTTTGATTATGGACATTCAGGTCATAGAGCCCATGCTAGTCTAGTTGGGAGTCAACTATATTTGATGATTCATATTTTGAGTGCAGCGAGTTGGGACACTTTATGATGGATTGTCATAGGGCTCACTGTATTCAGCTAGAGTTGGTCTGCATGGTGTCAATGATGGTCGTCAGTATGCTAGAGATAGTTAGTGCAAATCATCACATCCTTCACATTGGATCTTGGGCCAGATGAGTTGCATTGATTGTAGGGATCTTGTGCACTAGTCTTGGGATTATCCCTGGCGAGAGTTGATCTTTTAAAAATTATCACCATTTGTAATCCCTAAGCTAGGGTGGTAGGATCTTGTCGTATTTATGGAGAGTTTAGGAACTGATGGAGATTATGTCCTTGACGTGGGATCATGGTGCTGTTTGTTCGGCCAAGTAAGTTTTATGGGTCTATGACACATCTAGTTAGAGAAAGTGCTCATAGTGTGGCTAGTGGTACTTTAGTGTTTAGGCCAAGGTCAGTAGGATATATTTTATGCTTCTACAAGCCGATTAGAGGCCGAGGATCCAGGTATTAATTGTATTTGGGTAAATTTGTTTTTTGTTCTTCTTTGACTATATTTTTTGGTTTTGGATTTATTACACCTATATGTGCCTATTTAACCTATTATTTATCGCATGTCTATGATGGTAACCATGCTGGGACTTAAGTGTATATGTTTTATGTGTCATAGTTTATTTTTTTAGAAGTAAATTGACCAGGTCATGTTTCTTTGTTAAGAAGTGATGGTTGAGAAATTCCCTATGCCCTTGCCTTAGTGGCTGTGTTATGAGTTTGTGGTCAGAATAATTAGTTTCTCCTTTTTGTCTCCCTTGCTAGTTGTTATTTATGTGGTACCGATCCTTGTTAGATAGATGGCTAGACCACATTTGTTAGTTCTGGGAGTGGTGATGCTGGTAGATCTAGTTGGATTAGAAGGTTGCTTTAGTAGTGTGTCCTCTTGTTGGATTGGTAGTTGAATGACTTTTCTTACCATTTTGCATAGCTAGACTTGATTAGTATTTCTCTTCTACCCTTCTAGTTTTCATGGCTTTGATAACTATCTTTGCTGTCTAACATTTTTTGGTTCATGGTTGTTAAGGCAGTGTGTGATGGGAGGTGTAGCATCTTTGGAGTTGCGGTAGATACCACTTGGCGATTTCGCCCTATGACTTATTACTATTTTCAGACCTAAGGTTGCGAAGTTGAGGGTTTCCCTCTTTACCTACCTGATTGGTTCCTTTATTGCAGTCTTAGTGTTTAAGTTTATTAGTAGTTTAGAGATTTATGGCTGCTGGAGTTGTGAGAAAGGTATTATAGCTTTCTATGGTAATCTTAGTTGGTCTTCTTTTTCCTTTTGCCTTAATCTTATTCTCAGTTATGAAATGGTGGACTATTTTTTCAATATTTTAAAGCTCTTTTTTAGGGTTTTGGCACTTCGCTTTGTCTGGTTGGGAGTTTGAGAAGTATGATATCTCATTGTTCTTTGTTATTACTATTGTTAGTTTTCTGCGGTTGTGTTGGTAGCTTATGATGACTTATTGGTCATTTGAAATTGGAGTAGTTTTGTTCATTGTTGGCTTTAGATGTTGCCTAAGCTGGAGCATGAGAAGTTGTTTACAAGGTTCATCTATAGGATAGTGTCAAAGCAAATCATGACATCTATGATTTTGAATTTATTTAGGCTTCCATGTGTATTTTTGGACTATTTGGTAGCTTGTGGTGTCTGTGAGTAGGAGTTGGTGCCCTTGGACCTTTACTAATTAGCTGTCCATGTTTGTACGCCACCTACCGACTTAGTTTCCTTTAGATTCTGATGGTTCGATCAGATTTGCGCTCAAAGAGTAGTTATGGGCTTATGGTGTTGGATTTTCAAAAGTTCCTATGGTGGAAGTAAGTCATTGAAGCTGGGCTTAGTGTAGCCTTGTCTCTACGGGATAATCACCATTTTGAGTAGAATGTTAGTTTTAGAATGTTGAGCTTCAGTTTGGATTGTTGGTTTTGATGTTGAGATTTGAATTTTAGGCTTTGCCTGGGCTTCTTTTCTCATTCAGGTAGTTGTCATCACTCGAGGTTCATTTGAAGTATGTGGATATTTTAGGGTTTTTGTTATATAATTTAGTGATGGCGATCGTGAATTTCACCGAATAGCTCAGTATAATCTCTAGGCTTTTCTACCCTTTTATTAGATTAGTTTCCGGATATGACTTCACATTGTTTCTTGATACGCCAATCTTTGTTTTAGGGAAATCCTCTCCCCATTAAGGTGGATGGATCACCTTGATATTCTGTAAGAAAGTTTCACATGATGTTGGTAGTGTTAAGGATGGCCAAGGACCGATAGAACACCCTTTGTGGCTAGAAAAAGATGGATTTGGAACATAAGGCAAGTATTTTAAATTATGATTTGAATTGCATTTTCCATGGTACCGTGTTTCTCATTTAGGTGGTTTTGGTGTAGCTTTGGTTTTCCATAGATGAATTTGATGTTTTCGGTCAAGTTCGGGCTAATTTAGCGAGAGTTGGATCCCGGAAGGGAATTACATGAGTTTTTGGAGTTTGAACTGAATTTGAGGATTTTATTCTCAACTTGAGTTCTGTTATAACTTTGTTTTACCCGAGAGGGTGTCTGAGGGTTTTGTCGAGTTTGTGGTCTAGGTACCCACATCTTTTCATTTCTTAAGGTTGTAATTTTCCTACTACTTTTGCGGACTAAAGTCCTTTTAGGAGTTGATGCTGTAATTACCCTCCAAGTCATTTTCACTATTTTCCAATCTTTTCAACATTTAGACCTTTCATGTAGCGACCCAAGCCATTTATGAATTGCTGGGACTAAGTCATTCATTTGTTTTTTGTGCTAGTTTCTGTATTTTGGATCTTTGGAAGTTGAGTGGTTTACTTCGGTAAAAACTCTAGGAAAACGACCTCAAAATAGAATTCCGATGGTTAATCAACTCCAAAATGATCATTTTAGGCTAGTAGCTGGTTGGATGGAGTCCATACACTTTTAGTGCGAGTTTGAACTAATAGGCATTTTAGCATTTATGCTTTGGCCACAAGTTTGACTTCAATCAAAATTCTTGGTCAACATGCTTAGATTGAAATTCCATTAGCGCAGTTAAATCAAAATGTCTATTTTTTTACTAGAGTGACCTTTTATGCGGTTTTTAAGACATCCAATCTCATTCCGAGGCTCATTGTAGATTTTAGCTTAAAACAACGCTTGGGTGTGGAACCCACTTATTATCGATATGAACTCGTATAGAAAATTTGAATGTACTGTTGAGTTTGATACGTTAAATTTATTATGGTAGCATAGTTCATTTGCATTCATGGGGTTCCGAATGAATTCTAAGCCTCCGTTGGGACTTTTTGTCAACTTGAGAGCATACTGATGCACAGTTGTTGGTGCGACCAAATTATTTCTCCGCTTTTGCGGAGGGTTACTGGATTTTTCTTGATGTTTGTGGGGTGGGGGTTTTGGAGGTCACGGAGGTATGAGTGTTTGTTTTTTGCATTCTTAGAGGGGTTCCACATTTGTGGAGGATTGTTGGTTTGTTCTCTACATTTGCAGAGGGTTGCTGGGTGTGTTCTCTGTATTCACAGGAGATTTCCGCATTTGTGAAGGGTTAATTCCATGGAAACTTAAAGTCTTAACAAACCCATTTTCAGCCATTTCATCAAACTTGAAAACTCGATATCTAGGGCTAGGAGAATGTTTTTCGGTGATTTGAAGTCCAGCGTATTGGGGAAGTTTGTGGATAACATTGTAGTGCTTGGGTTTTTTGGGGAGCCTCCGTTTGAGTTATTTTTTCGGCTTCCCTCTCTCCTTTTTAAAGCTTTAATGGTGAATAAATTCCATCAGTTGATTTCTTTCTTTTCGAGCATCAATTTGTTTCCTACTTTGTGGAACAAGTTCAATAAGCTCAAATGATCCTTTTCACAGAGTATTTTGGGATTCCTAGTGCGGGTCCCACAATTCTATTTTAGACCTAATTTTGGGTCCATCTCTGATTAGTGCAATTTTCATTTCAAAATATCCATATTGATGTTATGATTAATATTTTGTTAACATGGCAGCAATTGAAGGTAATTCAAAGGTAAAATGCTTCAGTATGGTGGATTTAGAGCGCACATGATTGGCTTCAAGGTAGGCTATGATCTCCCACTTTGATAGAGCTATGATAGATAATGTTTAGTATATATTACCTGTGATTTGGGTTGGTACTTGCCGAGAATAGGATTTCCCTCCTCTTATTCCATTTTCTTAGTTCCCAATTGAGCTTAGATTAGCGTAGTCTCATGAAATTATTAGTTTATGATGTGGTCCTTATTTGTGGTATTGCCTTAACATTTCTATCATTTTTAGGATTTATATCAATGGCCATAGGCTAGGTTTGAGCCTTTGGTGCTTTAGCGTATGCTTAATTTCCCTTATAGGAGGTGTAGCTTCCTATAGGGGTTGTTTTGAGTGGTATACCTTGTGCTAGTGCCTGAGAGATTAGTGGCTCATCGTAATCATAGGTTGCCTTAGTTGTGCTTGTTGTGAGCTGGAGTGGCATATTTGGGGTAAGGCATCATTCCTAGAGATACTTTTTTCCCTACCTGATTCGAAGCCTTTTCCCAATTAATTGGCTTTATATTTAGCGGTAGGCTTGTGATGCTTAATTTTCTAGTATTATGTTCTGGGCTTGAGAGAATATTCAAGGAGATATTGGACCCTAGGTTAGTTTTCTATGTCTTAATTGTGTTGTATGACTTGATATTTTATTTTGGATTGCGTGTACCTTATTTGGATGATAGGGATGACCTGTTTGCATTGATTGACCATTTTCATATGTTTTGTAGTATGATCCGGGTTCCTTCATGTATTTTTTCTATAGTTTTTGAGAAAGCATTCTCGCACTTTTACTATTTTTAAAACTTGTTTTAATGGGAGTCGTACCACTTGGATCACTTAGACATACTGGTTTTGAGACTTATGAGGCATTGAGGACGTACTTCATTTCTACTGGAGGTATTAGTGGCATAAACGATGTAGTCAGATTTTTTCTTGATATCCGGTGCGGCATCACCCTTTTCTACATCGGTCGCATCTGGGATGCATTAGCCTTTACTTGACTATACAGCATGGCGTCACCCTTTCACTTTATTAGCTTGGCTACTCACTCTCCGGTACCTCGATAAAGATATTTTATGTTATATAAGACCTGTTTCTTTCCTAGGCAATGTATACGGACTTTTCGCATCCTCTATGGGCCCCTCTAACATTCTGTACCATTGAACTAGATAAGGGTGTTACATAGGACATACCCAGTAGACTGAGGGCCGGGGTGAGTCTATACATTTGTTTATTAATGATCTATGAGAGCCACCAATGATGTTACTGGATTTTACAACAAACTGCATTCATTCACATAGCCTATCACCAGTATACTTGTTTGTTGTTTGGTCTCCCTATTTTATTGGGGCTGAGGGTATGTGTGTAATTCTTTATAACTTTAGGGGTATGAGCATCCGGTCTATTACTGTTTGATTATACTTGTAATTAAATATTGTTGTAATTGTAGTTGGTTATAGGGGGTTTTATTTTAGATTTATTGTTGGTACTACATGTTTCACTGAGTTGGGTTAGTCTCTAGGTGGTTATGTGTTACCAATGTTCATCTACTTCTATAGTTCATCTTTATTATAATTAGGTTCTTGGCTTGTGCATTCTAGTGCATTTCTTGACTCTGTTCTTTTATATATATATCCTATCTCTTTTGTCTTATTTCCTGTATTACCTTGCGTCAGCTTCTAATTAGTTACTTGTGTTATATTTACCTTGTTATATGTTATCCATACTTGCTTTATCTGTGGAGCTCAGCCAACATATGCCTACTGAGAACCATTTATTTGGTACTCTTACTACACTTCTACACCCTGTAGATCATAGTACGGGTTATCGCCGATGATTTGAACTTCATGCGGAGCAGCTTGGATTCAAAGATTTGGTTAGCTTCTTGAGTCCGGAGTTGTTGATTTTCATCTATTTTGTCTGGGATTTGTCTTTACTTTCTTTCAAAAATTGTCTTTATCTATTTTGTATTTGTATAAGCCTTGTACTATTATTTTGATTAGATGCTCGAATATCAACTAGTGTCAGGTCTTATGGATGGTTCATTGTGGATGTAATACTATTGTTCTTTTCCTTCTTTTTATTGCTATCGACTCGCTTGCTTCTTTTGATTATCTTCTGTGTGATAGCTCATTCCTTCTGGTTCAGGGAAATAGGCTCGGCATACTTACTGGTGGGTTGGAGTAGGTGCCATTATGACCTGAGAAATCGGGTCCTGACAATTAATGGTGGGAAATCCCTGGATTGGGTAGTAAGATCATGAGTTTGGCTTGGGGTTTATCATTAAGTTATAATTTAGGAACATTTAGGCCACTAGTCATTGATTGTTGTATGTTGTGTTACTTTTAAACCAAAAAAAAGTTGGGATTCACAATAAACGGAAGGATAAAGTTCAATAGAACTTCCAAGTCTTGATTCGAGGCATGTTATGGTTGTTTGTTTTCAATTATGTAATGAGTGCATGTCAATTGATATTATAGTATTATTGTACAATGTATGTTGGAAAAATATAAGGTATAGATGTAAAATGAAATGATGTTGTCAATCTCATGTAATGAACTTGTTTAATTTTATTGTGGCTTTTTGATAATGGTTATTTCATTGTATGTGTGATTGTGTGTAATGTATGTGATTGTTGGTTGGCTCGGAGACCATTTATGGTACCTATTATTTATTTTCTCAGGTATCATGCCTAGTATAAGAAATCTCTTAATTGGCTCGGGTACCATGCATGATACATATTATCTGTTTGCTCGGGTACCACATCTGATACAGACATCTCATGGTTTGCTCGAATACCATGTCTTGTACAAGTTAATCTCTGGTACCACGCCTGGTACATATTATTGAGGATTAAATGTGTGGGTTCCTTGAGTGAACCGGGTTTGTGTATAATCATGTGGGACATTTGTTATGTGTTTGCTAAGTTAGGATTGGTGACTTATAATCTTATTATGTTGTTGACTTGTGGTGGCATGTGATGACTTGTATTACTATGCTTTAGTTTTGTTTACATTCATATATTTGGGGATGGGAAATGATCCTACCAGTACACCATTGACTTTGTATATTGATACTCCACTTGCTATTCCTTTGTTGAGTACATAACATATTCAGGCGGCTACTACACGACCTCAACCGTGAGACCTTTTTTATCTGAATCCAATAGTGCTAGGAGAATAATACCAACTGTGGAACCGACAACATGATGATGGGGTAGATAAAGAGGAAAGGGAAGGGGCAAAAAAAGAGCAACACCCACCAGGGGTAGAGCTCATGCGATAATTGGGAGAAGGCCAATGGCACTCCCCCACCTTAAATTATGTGAAAGAAAAGGTTGAGCTAGAGAATGAGGAGGATTTTAAGCCAAAGGTTGCAACACAGGTTGGGGTGCAAACCTTCCCCCTATGGATTTTGAGGTGGTTCAGCTAGTGCTAGCATTCCTAAGTAGGCTGGCAGGTACTGGAGCCACTCCCATAGTGTCGTCTACTCATTCTCTACTTACTTATCCCATTGCTACTATGGCTCACAAAATATATGAAACTTTGGTTATTGATGCATTCTTTCATCCGTTGCTGGACCCTGTTATGAATAGAATACAACATAAGATGTTTTCTAAGTTCCTGAAGTTGAAGCCTCCAATGTTTCATGGTTTAGAAAATGAGGATGCATTTGAGTTCATCCTGAACTGATATGACAGGTAAATTATGTTATTCATTTTGCAAGAGCATAGGATAGAGTACGTGACTTTTCAATTGCAAGGGAATGCTAACTAATGGTGGAAAGCTCATGTGGAGTGTAGATCGTGAGTGTTGCCTCCACTAACTTGGACAAAGTTTCACGCCTTATTTTCAGAGAATTATGTGCCTCGTATCTTGAGAGATCATAAGAAAGATGAATTTATGAGGCTAAGTTCCAGGTTTGTCCCCCTATGATGCTCACCTGTTGTAGAACGAGGAAGAGAGGATCTAGTTACATGTTAAGCAACTGAAAACTGAACTGCAGGTCCTGTCTTTGTACATAACCTCCATAGGAAAGAGGTTCAATAAGGTGACCGACTATGTGAAGAAACTAGAAGGACTAAGATAGGTTGGACAAGCCAAGACACTGACTAAAAAGTCCTAAAGTGTGGGCAACTTCAGTGGTTCCCATAACAGTTACCCGTACCTTCACGAGTAGCTACCATAGGTCTATTAGAAAAAGAGGCCAAAACTTAATTCCTTTGAAATGGAAGATCACATTGCATTAGAGACATGTACATGATGCATATAAAATCTACATGCATTAAGGATAATGTTAACTATGTAAACAAGCAAACAATATAGCCAAAACCTTCAAAAGGAAGTAAATATACAAGAAAATAAAAACAAAGTCCTAGAAAAACAAACATAGGGTCTGATACCAACACTTGTAGGGACCCTCTTGGGAGGATGTCACTTCTTAAAAGAAAACTTATATAATACTTGCAAAATTTATAACAAGCTTAACGTAAGAAATATTAATCATAATCTAGTAGTGAAATTAGGCCCATTCAAAAAAGGTATAAAATTTTACCATTAAAAAATTTCAATTTATGGCGGAACAACTTTTCAAAATAATTTAAGAAAATACCTTATGAGATTTTCATGAATTATTCCATACCACTACAACTCACGTTATAAGTTGTTACCAAACTTATGAGTACCAAAGTTAACTGGTTCATGCTTCACACAAACATTCCTAATCATATAGTAAATTTACTACACTGCAAAACTCGGGTTTACACATCCCAAAACAATAAACATATCACTATATTTAAGTTACAAACCATAGTGTCATGATCAAACTATCTTTCAAAATTACATATATATGTACAACCCATGGATCATATACATGTCCCAAGACTACTACAAAATATAGAAGCCTATATGCAAATGTGATCTTCCTTAAACCTCCCCAAAAATCTATCTCCAATGGCTAGTTTCAAGCATCTCCTAGGATATTCCTTATGATAGAAAGAACTATCAGTGAGCATAAAACTTAGTGGTCTAAAATTACAGGTTTGAAGAATTTAGATTCTTCAATTACTTTTTTCAAGTTGTGGGAAATACAACTGAAAACATAATAAACTAATTAAGAAAACAAATAAATCAAGAGTATTCGATATTTAAGAATTTAAAAGTCAAGAAAGCTCATAGCACCTTTTTTACAAGAGATTAAATAACATGTTTCACCAAATACATATGTAATGCCATCACATCAAACATAATCAAGTATCAAGAAGGAATAAAGACCTGTATCAAGAAGGGTAAAGACCGAATAATCAATAGAACCAAGAGCCATATTAAAAATGGCTACTCTAGTTCATACTTAAAATGAACAACTTCCATACTTAAGATGAACCAAAGGTCCAGAGTCAAGATGAAAAAAGATGCAAATCAAGATCCACGCCAATAGTGACAAATTCATAGCCACAAGAAGAACAAAGTCCTCAAGAATGTCAAGTGATTGAGCAATCGTACCAGTGGAAAAGTTAAACAAGTGTCTTGCAAGTCTCAAAAGATACCAACACAACAATATAAAATGACAAGAAGGTAACCAAGGTACCAAGATAGACTTTCAAATATACCAGCAGGTAAAAAGAGTACAAGTGCAAGTTTATACATGAACCTTGCCTCTTTAGCACATAAACATCCCTACCACAATTCAAATAGTGGATCAACAACTGCGTCAATTTCCTCAAATAGTTTGTTTTAGCTTGTAAAAGAGTATAAATACCTTTAATATATAATACAATACTAATTTAATATATTTTTCAATTTCATTAGGTGAAAATGAAAAATATGATATCCAAAGTGAGCCTAGTTTGTGAAAATCCCACCAAATTCCCAAAACCATAAATTTGGATAGCCTGACTGCTTTGTGTTGTGACTAATTTTCGAATAGGTAAATGACAAAACTAGACTTTTCTTTCTCTTTAAAATTTGTAGATAGATGTCTTCGGGTTGCAAGAAATCAAGAACCATCACAAAATATATTTCATACAAAAATATATAATAAAAATCAAATATCAACAAAATTAGAATATATTTCGAACATATGAGATTTCTAAATCAAATATCTAGATAGAATTTGTCCTATATTACGTCCCCGTTTTCAAATTCATAACAACAAAATTAGATTCCAACATGAACATAAGGGTTGTAGGTTTGTGTGTTAGCTTTTCAAAACGTATTTATTCACTAAAATAAAGGCTCTACACAATGAGATATTATAACAATACTAAACACTGCACAATTTAAAAATATATTTGATCATTTACCAAGTATAGGGTGAGTCTTCAATTTTTAGATATAAGGAACAAATTTTTACTGTAATTTTTGGGAACTTAATTGTTGTGAGAGAGTTATAAATGATCATTAGCCTTAAGGGAACTGGCTTCCTTTGATAAAAGTTATGATATTGTAATATCCCGGGTAGTTGAAGGTTGGAATATGTTATCATAAGGTTAAATATTACAAAAATGGCCTCAGTGGATTTTTAGGTCAAGTATCTTGGAAGATAAATTTTTCTAAAAAATGCATTTCCAGAAGGGAGAACGTAAGGTTCGAGACAAGGACTTGCTCCATCATAGTACAAATTTTTATCAAGTCAAAATCTGGCAAATATATAATTCGCTCAAAATTGGCATAACTGGGAGCACATCCGCATTGGAAACTTGCGTTGGGTTTTCTGTCCAAATTCAATTTTTAAATTGGGACACTATAGACATTTTCCTAACTCTTAGTTAATGAACCTAGACATTTATAGGACCTAATTCGGCTCTATAAGCTAACCTAAACCCCTAATTTCATTATTATACCAGAATTCTTCTTCTCAAATAATTCTCTCTCTACGAAAGCTCTCAAAAAATCCATTGAAGAGCTTCAAGGGATTCTCTCAAGCTCTCCATTAAAAATATCTATCTCTTCAAGTTTTTTTGGTCTTCTAACTCATGGTATGTGGGTATTTCATCCTAGGGTACTTTCACATATAGAGCCCAAAAATTCTCTACTTTTTTAATCAATTAAAGTATCTATTTTTATGGATTTTATGATCTCTATTTTACTTGCATGAATTATGATTCCAGTTGTGATTATGAATCTATTTTAATTTAAATTGATGATTATTGCATGGATTTGAGGATTTTTTTAAATGGATTTTCAACCATCGATCTTTAGGGTTCATTATATGTATAATGGATATTCTCAATTATACTTCCTCTTGATATTAATTTTATAACTTATGTATGGGTTGATATAAAGTATATAATCATACATGTTTCAAATCCAATTTCATTATTTTCAAGTCAATCAATCATGTATTCATGTTTACACTATATTTTCAAGTATAGCCACATTACATGGATCACAGGATAATGTGCTATTTTTATGAACAAGTTATGAAGTATGACTATGAAAGGATTATGATTTATAAAAAGTATAATTTATGATTATGATATGCTATGTATTCCTTGGGATGTTGACTTAGCAGCTAGAAGAATTTGAGGTAGGGGCTCGACCTATGCCTAGAAGCAATCTCTAGTTCCTTAAACTACGTCACAATCATAGGTTTACAGATATGACCTCACTAGTGGGTCCACATATAACACTTAATGATGATAATGTTGGACGTATTCTACCTTGAAAAGTAGCCTCTCTCCTTCTTGATGTGGGGATCATCGGATTCCATGTAATAGCTCGCATGATCTTATTGTCAATTACATTTATCTCCAACATATGTATGGTCCTTATGATGTTTTAAATGACTAATATTATCCCTTACTTTTATATGATACACTTATGATTTATTTTGCATTGATCCTTCTTATGACTACTTATGATTTTACAACCCATTTTTATAAGGCTATTTGAAATGATCATTTGCACAACATAATTTTCTTATGCATTGCATAACGACATACCTAATACATTCAAATGTACTAATTCATACTTCATTACCTATGTTATATCATAATGTAGGGATGGATGCTCTATCTTATTCTTATTGCTATTCGGTGATCCATTTAAAGATTGCATGGTGCGTCCTAATGCTTCAAGGGAAAATGATTCATTCATTCCTGTTTTTTTTTAATTTTTATAATATGATGATGTTTAAAGACTATTCTATGTCATGTCATCACTTTCTTTGAGGGCTATCTAGGAATATGTCATAATCACTGCCTATGTAGTAATGTAGAGGCATGTTGGACATATGTGTAAGGAGTCTATATTGTCTTGATTCTCTCTAGATATGCTATGCCTTCTAAGACTTTTATGAGTTTCCACTTATTTTTTACCTTAAGTAGGCTTATGATATGCTAAGAGTCTTGTTTGGAATTTCTTTGGAAATCCTAATTATCATGTCACATCTAGGCCCTAGTTTGGGTCGCGAGAAAATTAATATCAGAGCACAAGTTTCTAAAGTTTCCTAGGGAGTCCAACATGTCGAATCAATTAGAGTCTTATTCATGCATGTGAAGTGCGCCACATCTATGAGTAGGAGGCTATGAGGTATTTTAGGAAATCTTCACTTCTTTCATAATCTTATCATGCCATATAGTTAAATTAAATAGGGATTCCTTATAACTCATATCCTATACTTTCAGAATATATCTCTTCAAGAAGTGAGTAGCAAGAATATTAATCGATATGGTAGCTTTTCTGCTCTGGTTGACCCACTCTTTAGTGACTATATCTCTAATGCAGAATTTCGTGGTACCATCTTATTATTGGTTTGATCTGTGACTGATCAATTGAATCAGAAAATAGTAACCCCTCTGAGCACAAATGAGTAGAAAAGGAAATGGGTGAGCAAACGGAATGTTAGGAGAAGGAATGACTTTAATCATCAGAAGTGTCAAAAGAGGAAACATCTGGCTCAAATATGAGGAATAGTGATGAAAAGGAAAATCCTAACCCTTGTGCTACTGGTTTGGTAAGAATCCTTTAGGGGAGTGCTTGGCCTATACAAAATATTTCTATGGTTATGGAAAGAGTGGACATTAAGAGAGGGAATGTCCGTTGGCTTCTAGGAAAGGGAGGGAGTCCGAGAGGACTCAATTTGAAGGTGGGTTTTCTAAATCCAAATTCGGTGGAGGTGTTAGTGGGTATATTCTTCCTAAGTATTCCAAGTGTGGGAAAAATCATGAAAGAAAATGTTTGGTTGGTATGGGTGTTTGTTTTAGATGTGATGAGTGGGGCACAAGATCTCCAAATGCCAAAATTTTGTAAAAAAGGGAAGAGAAAGATGTCCTTAAGGGCAAGCTACTCAAGATGCACAGGTTAAACAAGGTGGTGGAACATACCACAAAAGGTTATATGCACTTCAAGCTAGATAAGATGTTGAAGAGTCTCTCGATGTGATTACGAGTATGTTGCAGGTCTTTGAATTTGATGTTTATGCTTTACTTAATACGAGTTTCACATTTTGTTTTGTTACTCCTTACCTTTCTATAAGATTTAATATATATCCTAAATATTGCTATATCCTTTTTTGGTTTATACCCCATTGTGATTTGGTATTTAGGGGTAAAGTTGCGTGTCTATAATGAGGGTGGCATTCTTGTTCAAAAGAGTTTGGAATCATCATTGGTAGTGAATGAAAAAGAAAAGAAAGAAATAAATCTAACCTTAGTTAAATTAAGGAAATTAGTAATTAATAAGAAGATTGAGGTTCTCTCACAAGGCGGAGATGGAGTACTTTGTTACCAAGGTCAGTTATGTACTCCAAATATGAGTGGTCTAAAAGAAACGTTATTGAGTAGATCCCATAGCTATTTATGAAAGAGTTAGGGCAGACTGGGGAGAGAGTGGGTGCTCTGTATGATGATAATTGTGACATACTTGTTCCATTTAAGTTTATAGACATAGAGAAGAGCTAGATGGGATCTTGTTGCGTGCAATAGATAAGTAAGAGTATATTGGTGTGCCCTTTTGTAGGAGTTAATGCAAGTGCAAATGTAGAGATGCTAAGGTAGACATGAAAATTCTTAAGTGATTTTCACCTCAAGGGGGCCTTAAAATGGTGAGATGGTAGGCTTGAATGTTTGGTTGTCAATTTATGAGTGATTGTAGTAGGCTATTGATGACTTCGTGTTAAGGGTTTTATGTGAGTGGATTATAGTGGTTATAGAACTAAGATTAAATGTGGTGTTGAAAGCTTGTGGATCAATGCACGATACATTGGGTGCTTTTTGATTAGGTTTTAAGGTTTGATTGAATATGGTGGTGATGATTAGTACTCTTGGGATAAAAGTTTCCTATAAGAGGTGTTGGTACCAAAGCACACACAAGTATACATGGTCTCATAAGTAGTAAAGCGACTCTTCTCACAACCGTATTTTCAAACCCAAAGGACTTTATTGAGTCTTTTATTATCTTTTCAATGAACTAAATTAATTGCGTGTGTAGTAAAGAGTTGATATTTTGTTACTTCTAATTTTAAACAATTGTAATGTAACACCCCTGAAGTCTTTAGCCTAAGTTAACACTAAATGATCTAAAAATTTCCATAGAGGTTGGCCGCGAGATACTTTAAAGGCGATATTGATCTTCACGATCCGTGAATAGTTCCCGTGAAGAGGCCTATAAAGTGGGAGATACGCTAAGGAAGGGACCAAAGAAGGCTCTATGGCTGGTGGTGCTTATCATAGTCTGTGAAACCCTCCATGAGCCCGACCCCCTAGACCATTAAGACATGTGAGGACCTAGGAAGAGGAAAATGCCTCTTAATGACCACCATAAGCCATGGTGGTCTCGGTGGTGGCCACCTTCCGCAAGCTAGCCTAATTCCATGACTAGGATATATATCATAGACCATTGTAGGAATAACAGACTATGGTGGCCTCCTAACCCAAGCTCAAGTACAGGATCACGACACCCATTACAGACCGTGGTGAGCTTCATGGGCCATGGTGGCCTTCTGTGAAATGTGTCCGCCTAGTTTTATTGAAGGGCATTCTAGTCTTTTTCCACCTTTTCTGAACTAAACCCTGCATGTTTAGGGATTAAAAATTAGTCTTTTATCATACCCAAAAGGGTTTTTCTCTCATTCACACTTGTACGTTCTTGAGAGAAAAAATACGAGAAAAATAAAGAATGCTAGGGTTCAAGGTCTTCGAGCAATCCCTTGAAGTTTCGATCATTCCCTCTAGCTTCCAGGTACATAAGGATGAACTAAAACATGAACTTTGTTCCTTTGTATGCCCATGATTTTGATTGGATTGAGTACCCTTGATTGTGTTTCTTGACAGTTTCATCCTTATAATTAATATGTTTTACTGATTATTGAGAAATTAATGTTTTCTTCCCACTAGTCTCTTGAAAAAATGATTTTAACTACCTATTTGATGAAACCTAATAGCTTGTTGATGGATATTGAATGTATATGCTAAGGATTGAGTCTACAACTTTGAAATTGTGAATACATGATTGTTATTAGAATGTGAGTATGATGATAAGGTTGATAAACTTAATAGACCTTTATATTTTCATAATTGAACCCAAGTGAATGGTTTCAAATGAATGCTGTCATAAGTGAATGTTCAAATTTATTTTAAATAAATGATTGAGAAATTGATTAGTTGAATGAATTAATTTGATAGAATTGATGAACTGATAAGAGTCCATTTGAGACTTCTTGATTTTGTTTAATTAGGATTGATAGTCTTACAAGCTTTGAATCTTGGGAGAAGTATCAAGCACCGAATTGGGTAAGAGTAAGTAATAATTTGAATCTAATGACTACATCACTAAATGTAAAAGAGAATTGAACCGTTAAGTCGGATGTTTCCTAACTTATTATCCTAACATGATAGGACTTAATTGGTTTTGGATCAATGATTAGTTGATTCGTTCTTACCCTGGAAAGGTATTGAAAGGACATAGCAACAACGTCGGCTTGTTGTACTATCACTGGAACAAAGGTGATGATTATTGGATAAGATAAACTCCCGTATAGGTCTTGGTAGTACTCTAATTAGATTGGATTGGATTAGATTGTATATGATTAGTCTCTATCTAAACTGTACCCTTGATTTAGACTTAAGACATCTTTATTAAGTTCCTTACCTCGATTGAGTTACTTGAATTGATGTTATTCTAACTCATGCATATTTCATTCCACCATATTACATACTCGTACATTCTATGTATTAAAGTCCTTTTAGGCCTGCATAGTTTTATGATGTAGAGACAGGTACTAGAGATCATCTACAAGCACATCGTTGAGGATTTATTTTATTTAGCTAATTGGTAAGTCCTCCCTACTTTCAGAGGATACCACATTTATCTTTCTAGCTGTTGAGTTAGTTTTCTTTATTTGATTTGAGGTGGCTATCATCATTGGCACTACTTAGATAGTTGATGTAGGATTCATAAACTAGATTGTGATGTTGTCAATTGGTTTTGTCTTTTGTCTAGTTTCATTCATAATAGTCTTGTTGATTTGATCTATTAGAAAGAATTTTTGGCCTTTAGCCTTATTTTATGAGTCATGTTTCTTTATGAGTTATGTCTCCTTTTGATGGAATACGATTGAATGAATGCATGAACAAGACAGGTGGTTCTCTTGAGGGTCAACAATGGTCTTTATGTGCTGGCCATGCCTAGGGTACATTCCCGAGGAGTGATAAACTTGGTATTAGAGAACAGAGTTAAAGAGTCCTAGGGAGTCTATGATAGCGTATCTAGTGGATTCTTGCTTATGGGTGTGTTGTGCACCACACTTATAATTAGGAGGCTATAGGAAATTAGGAAATTGTTTCACTTCTTCATACTTTAAGTTTGTGCTAAAGAGTTTAACTCCAAAATTTCCTTTTTAATTCATGCGTTACATACTTGCAGATAATGCCTCCTAAATGCATCGCCAATTATAGAAAGTCCCATTGATTGATATGCCCCCACCATCTGGAGTAAGGTCTAGAGGCTGAACTACAAGATATATTGAGGTACCCCAAGAGCCCATTACTCAGCCAACACCAACTTCGGAAGCTAGAATCAGAGGTACTATCACTATGCTCACCTAACTGATAGCTGGCCAAAGGGGTAACTAGAGTTCATCAGCTCCCAACTCTATCTCACAAGAGCCATCATCTTTGGTGAGGATACAAGACTTCTTGAGGATGAACCCACCAGTTTGCATGGGTTCTAAGGCTGAGGAGGACCGAACTTCATCGATGAAATGTGAAAAATACTAAAGGCAATACATTTCACTAAAATTTAGGGGGTTGAGTTGGTTTCCAATCAGCTCGAGGGTGTTGCTAATGTCTGGTATAACTAGTGAGGTGAGGATACAGAGCCTGCAATTTAGGATGAGTTTGAAGGTATTTTCCTTGATCACTTCTTTCCCAGAGAATTGAGGGAAGCAAAGGTAGAGGAGTTCGTGAATCTAAAATAAGAAGGGATGAAAGTAAAATAGTATAGTTTGAAGTTCATCTAACTATCTAGATACGCCTCCGAGATGGTCCCAGATATGCGGTCTAATATGAGAAAGTTTATCTCCAGATTGGGAAAACATGTGAATAAGGAGTTCAAAGCATCATTGCTAATTTCTAACATGGATATTTCCAGAGTGATGGTGTATGCTAGAACCTAGAGGATGATAAGAGGAACAAAAAGGAATAACATTTGAGCAAGAAGGCGAAATCAGCTGGGCATGAGAATGACCAGAGATAGAGTAAGGGCAATAGGTCCTTCTTTTAGAAGAGGTCTTCCAACTATGCTCCATCAGCGACAAGTGTAACTGTACCACATAATATGTATGATCAGTAGGTACAAAGTTATAAGAATTCTTGAACCTAGGGTTCTCAATCCTAAGCTAGTGTGGCTCAGGTTCGAAGGGAAAGCCACCTTGTGGCAAGTGCGATAAGCTCTATTTGGGAGTGTGCAGAGACAGAAAGAATAGTTGTTATAAATATGTCCAAGTGGGCTTTTTTTCAGAGAGAGTGTCCGACATAGGGAAATAGAGCCCAGTCTTCTACCACGGCACCACTAACTAGAGGTAATCAGAGGGGTACAACTTCAGGTACGGGTGGAAGTTCAAACCGTCTATATATAATCTAGGTAGTCTCCAAGACTTGGAGAACTACCCAAATTTTGTGATGGATATGATTCGATTCTTTACTCTTGATTGTTATGTTTTGATGGATCCGGATGCCACATTATCCTTTGTATCTCTATATGTGGCTAGTAGATTTGATAAAAAATTTGAGTGTCTTCTTTAGACTTTCAGTGTATCTATTCCTGTTGGTGAGTCTATATTAGTTGAGAGGGTCTATAGAGATTGTAATATGTCTATATATCACAAAGATACCATGGCTGGCTTAGTTAATTGGACATGGTTGATTTTGATGTGATTCTTGGCATGGACTTGCTATATGCTTGTTATTCCTCTGTTGATTGTAGGACTCAGATTATTAAGTTCAATTTTCCGAATGAGCCTATCTTAGAATAGAAGGGTAATCTTATTGTTCTTAAGGGTAATTTTGTCTCCTAACTTAGGGCCATATAGTCGATCTCTAAAGGGTGTATCTATCACATCGTTAGAGTCAAGGATAATAGTGTTATGTCCCTTACTCTTGAGTCAATCCCGATTGTAAATAAGTTTTCTACAAAATTTCCTGAGGGTTTATCTAGAGTCCCTCCTGATAGAGAGATTGACTTTGGGATTGATGTTCTTCCTGATATGCAACTTATTTCTATTCCACCATATAGAAAGGCTCCTACTAAGTCTCACCTTGGGGCGCTCCTTTCCTATTCATGTGAAAGAAGGATGGATCATTGAGAATGTTCATTGACTACCGTTAATTGAACAAAGTCACCATAAAGAACAAGTATCCCCTTTCTAGGATAGATGATCTGTTTGAGCAGCTTCAGGGAGGCACATATTTCTCAAATATAGACTTTAGATCAGGCTACCACCAATTAAAAGTGAGAGAATGTGGCATCCCAAAGACTGCTTCCCAAACCCGGTATGGTCACTTTGAGTTCCTTATTATGTCCTTCGGTCTGACTAACCCTCCGGCAGCATTTATGGACTTGATGAATTAAGTGTTCAAATAGTATTTGGACATGTTTGTGATTGTATTTATAGATGATATATTGATCTACTGGAGGAATGAGGAGGAGCATGCTAAACATATCAAAATTGTTCTTCAGACACTCGAAGATAGAGAGTTGTATGCTAAATTTTTGAAGTGTAAATTTTTGCTTGTTTTTGTGGCATTTTTAGGCCATCTTGTGTCCAGCAAGGGAATATGAGTTTATTCTCAAAATATTGAAATGATTAAGAACTGGCCAAGGCCTATATCCTCGATTGATATAAGAAGTTTCTTTGGTTTGTCCGCCTACTACTGTAGATTTGTTGAAGGGTTCTCATCCATATCTTTAACATTGACTAAGCTAACTCAAAAGAAGGCTAAGTTCCAATGGTCAGATTCTTGCGAGAAGTGTTTTCAAGAATTAAAAACAAGGTTGACTACTACTTCAGTGCTATCCCTACCCGAGGAAACATATGGTTTTGTTATTTATTGCGATGCATCTAGAGTTGGATTGAGTTGTGTGTTAATGTAGAATGGAAAGGTTATTGCATATGAGTCCAGACAACTTATGGATCATGAGAGAAATAACCCAACTCACGACCTTGAGTTGGAAGGTGTAGTATTCACTCTCAAGATTTAGCGTCATTATATCTATGGTGTGTACGTGGACATATTCACAGACTACAAGATCCTACAATATGTGTTCACTCAGAAAGAGCTGAACATAAGGCAGAGGAGATGGCTTGAACTGTTCAAGGACTATAATATGAGTATTCTTTAGCAACAAGGTAAATCTAATGTTATTGTTGATGCTATTAACAAGTTATCTATGGGGAGCACTGCCCATGTAGAGGCGTGAAATAAGGAGTTGGCCAAAGAAGTGCATAGGCTTGCATGTTTGGGAGTTCAACTTATTAACTCTATTGATGGTGGAACCTTTGTTCAGAATGGGGATGAATCATCTTTAGTTGTAGAGGTGAAAGAAAAACAAGATTAATATCCCATTTTCCTCCAAATGAAAGATGATATTCAAAAGCAAAAGGTTATGGCTTTTTCCAAAAAGGGAGATGGAGTGTTGAGGTATCAATGGAGATTGTATGTTACAAGAATTGATGGTATTCAAGAGAGGATCATGGCAGAGGCCCATAACTCCAAGTACTATATCCATCCAGTTTCTACAAAGATGTACTATTATTTGAGAGAAGTATATTAATGGATTGGAATAAAGAGGAATATAGTAGAGTTTGTGTCCAAGTTCCCGAACTTTCAACAAGTTGAAGTTAAGTACCATAGCCCTTGTGGAGTGGCTGAAAACATAGAATTTCTAGAATGGAAGTGGGAGATGATCATATAGACTTCATAACAGGTTTACCGCGATCCCATATACAACATGACTCTATTTGGGTGATTGTGGATAGGATGACTAAATCAGCCCATTTCTTGCCAATTAAGACTACGGACACCAAACAGGATTATGCCAGACTGTATCTTCAAGAGATTGTTAGACTATATGAAGTTCCTTTATCTATCATTTCAGATATGGGAGCTTAGTTCACTACCTATTTTTGGATGTCATTATAGAGAGGTTTCGGTTCAAGAATGAACCTTAGCAGTGACAGACAGCCAAGCAGATTGTATTATTCAAACTTTGGAGGATATGTTGAGAGCCTATGTCATCGACTTCAAAGGTAATTAGGATGATCATTTACCTCTAATTGAGTTTGCATACAATAATAACTTCTAGTCGAGCTTTCGAATGGCTCCTTATAATGCTCTATATGGAAGGAGATGTAGATCACCAATTAGGTGATTTGAAGTTGGTGAAGCTTAGTTGATTTGACCAGAATTTTTTCATCAAGCTATGGAAAAGGTGAAAATCATCTAAGAGAGGTTGAGAACTGATCACAGTCACAAAAAATCCTACACTAATTTTAGGAGGAGAGATTTGGAGTTCGAAGTGCATGATTTGGTATACTTGAAAGTTTCACCTATGAAGGGTGTAATGAGATTTGGAAATAAAGGGGATCTTAGTCCCCGCTACATTGTTCCTTATCATATTGTGAAAAGGGTTGGTAACATAGCATATGAATTAGAGTTGCTATCAAAATTAGCAACTATTCATATTATATTTCATATCTCTATGTTTATAAAGTTTTTTGGAGATCCTTCGCGTGTTCTTCAAACTGAGAGCATTGGGGTGAAAGAGAGTTTGACTTATGAAGAGGTTCCAGTACAGATTCTTGATCGTCAGGTTCGCAAATTGAGAACTAAAGAAGTATCATCCATCAAAGTCCTATGGCGAAACCAGTTTGTTGAAGAAGCCACATGGGAAGTTGAAGAGGATATAAAGTTAGATACTCGCATCTATTCGTGCCTCCTAATGATGATATTGAGGGTAATGTTTCTTTCTCTAACCTTTGAGTTGGCATTTATCCCAAGTTTGAGTATTTGATATGTATTCTTGAGTCAGAATAGTGATTGTTTGGCTGATTAAGTATTTGAATTCTGATTGAATTCATGTCGTGAATGAATTCTTAGCTTGTCTATCATTTAAGGTAGAATAATCCAAAGGAAGAGGTATTATAATACCCCCAAAGTAATTACCTTAAGAGAACACTAAATGATCAAAAAGTTTCCACAGAGGCTAGCCATGAGACCCTTCAAGGGATATATTGATCTTCACGTTCTGTGCAGAATGCCCGTGAAGAGGCCTATCAAGTAGAATATAGGATAAGCAAGGGAACAAAGAAGGCTATACAATACGTGGTGCTTATCACCTTCCATGAGCCCAAACACATAGAACATTGAGACATTCAAGGACCATGGGAGAGGACCTCCCCCAAGCAAGCCTGAGTCTATGAACACAACACCCTTCACGGACCATGGTGGCCTCCGTAAAGGGAAACCCTTCCTGACCCATGATCAAGGACAGGATCATGACACCCACCATGGATCGTGGTGAGCTTCACTAGCCGTGGTGGCCTTCCGTGAAATATGTCCGCCCACTTTTAATAAAGGGCATTTCAATCTTTTCCCACCTTTTCCCAGTTGAACCCAACATGTTCAAGGACTAAAAATCAGTCTTTTATCATACCCAAAAAGGTTTTTCTCTTATTCACACTTGTAGTTTCTTGAGAGAAGTAATTGGAGAAAAAAAAAGAAGCTAGGATTCAAGGTCTTCGAGGAATCCCATCGAGTTTCATTGTATCCTCTAACTTCCAGGTATGTAAAGCTGAGCTAAAATATGGACTTTGTTCCTCCATGTGCCCATGATTGTGATAGATTTATTGTGATTGGATTGAGTACCCATGATTGTGTTTGTAGTGATTTTCTTCCTTAAAATTAATATGTTTTACTGATTATTGAGAAATTAATGTTTTCTTTGAACTAGTTTCTTGAACATATGATTTAAACTATCTATTTGATGAACCCTAATAGCATGTTGATGGATATTGAATGTATATGCTAAGGATTGAGTCTAGAGCCTTGAAATTGTGATTGGGATGTTAGCATGATAATAGTATTGATGAACTTGATAATCCTTTATATTTTCATAATTGAACCCAAGTGAATGGTTTCACCTGAATGTTGTCATAAACAAATGTCCAAACTTCTATTAAATAAATGATTGAGAAATTGATGTGTTGAAATGATTGATTTGCTAGAATTGATGAACTGATAAGAGTCCATTTGAGACTTCTTGATTTGGATTGATAGTTTTATGAGATTTGAGTCTTGAGAGGAGTATCGAGCACCAAATTGGGTATGAGTAAGTAATAACTCCAACCCAATAATTACGTCGCCAAACATTAGAGTGGATTCAACCATTAGGTCGGATGTTTCTTAACTTATTATCCTGATGTAATAGGACTCGATTGGTTTTAGATCCATGATTGGTTGATTCTTTCTTACCCTGGCAAGGTGTTGAATGATGTGGCAACAATATCGGCTTGTTTTATTATCACTAGCTCAAAAGTGATGGTTTTTAGATAAGAGAAAGTACCTTATAGGTCTTGATAGTACTCTG
Source organism: Solanum dulcamara (assembly GCF_947179165.1). Classification (NCBI taxonomy): domain Eukaryota; kingdom Viridiplantae; phylum Streptophyta; class Magnoliopsida; order Solanales; family Solanaceae; genus Solanum; species Solanum dulcamara. Next base: position 39,931,888 of record NC_077240.1, on the reverse strand, counting down.
ATTGGATTGAATTGTATATGATTGGTCTCTATCAAAATTGTACCGTTGTCTTTAGACTTAATACATCTTGATTGAGTTACTTATCTCGATTGAGTTACTTGAATTGATGTTATTCTTCCTTATGCATGTTTCATTCCTCCATATTACATACTCGTACATTCTATGTACTGAAGCCCATTTAGGCCTGCATAGTTCTATGATGTAGAAACAGGTATTAGAGATCATCTACAGGCACATCGTTTAGGATCTATTTTATGCAGCTGATGGGTGAGTCCTTCCTACTTTCAGAGGATACCATATTTATCTTTCTAGCTGTTTAGTTAGTTTTCTTCATTTGATTTGAGGTGTCCATGAACCTGTCATTGGCAATACTTAGATTGTTGATATAGGCTTCATAGACTAGATTATGATGTTGTCAATTGGTTTTGTCTTTTGGATAGTTTCATTCATAATAGTCTTATTGATTTGATCTATTAGAAAGAATTGTTGGCCTTTGGCCTTATTTAATGAGTTGTGTTCTTTATGAGTTATGTCTCTTGTTGATAGAATACGATTGAATGAATGCATGAATAGGACAGGTGGTTCACTTGAAGATCAGCAATGGTCTTTGAGTGCCGGCCATGTCTAGGGTACCTTCCTGAGGCATGATAGGTAAACTACTTCTAAAAGTTATTCAATGATTTCACTGAAGATTCAATGAATTCCAGGGCTGTAGCATTTATAGATGTCAGGCATAATATTCTTTACTTTGATATCCAATGTTTCATTAAACTACTAATTACAGGGTTTATATTACAGTCATGGTCTTCCGATCTCTTAATGCCTACCTTTATTGACAACCTACCTACATCGTTGAGTGGGGATAGGCATGAACAAACAAAAATGCATTAATTTACCATCTTGTTTAATAACTAAACATGGTGTAGAGGTATGTGTCACAGGCATCCTACACATGTATCATCATGGTTAACCCTAGAACAAATTCACGGTAGACAACACATTCATCCTAATGTTGGCCAGAGATTAAAATAGTAAAATCAAGAATGTAGGAGTAACAATAAACAAAGACCCATTCTCAACCAAAGCAATTTAGCGTTATACCATAATCTTATGGCTACAGCCCTAAAATAAGGAAACTTAGCCACTCATTGTTTGAATAATAATAATCAAAGTAATTAATGACATTCAAGAGTAGTTAAAATAAAATAGAAGAGAAAAATAACCCTAGAGTAGTTCTTCCTTCGTTTCTGTTACTTATCTCCAAAATAAAAGATTGAATGAATAACAAAAATTATAAGTGTTCTATTTATAGTGTTGAAAAATGCAAAATTACGTAGCTGGCACTGAAGTCTGTGACACTGAATTTTTTCATTCCTTCACAGTTTTCAAATATGCAGTTCCTCGGTGAAATTATACTAAACATCAGCAAGGTCCATGATGCAGACTCTACTGTCTAGGCGAGAAAAATTATGAAATTTGAAGTCTTCACTTCGGGCTTCAGCGTGGTGCGGAGTTGCTCCCTTCTAGTTTAAATTTTGCATTTTAGCCTCCCAACTTCAATCTTAAACTCCAACTTTCATCATGATGCTTTTTTAAGGTCAATTTTTCCTTGTTTATCCCTAAAAGTAGATAATCACATTGGTTAGCTTCAAAAGCACACAAATGACTCTAAAAATGAAATAAACTTTGGGATTTTGTTTTCAAACTAGACTAGCATTATGGGTTTTATTGGCTATTGGGCGCATAAATACGCCCAAGCACCACCCACAGTTATAGTTTTGTTTGTCCTCGAACAAACTCCCAAACTCATGTATGCAAAACTTAAACAACATGTGCATAAGAAAGTCCTACTAAAACACACCTGATTGCATGAAAAGCTCACCAAACAACAAGCATGTTCTAATTTCCTCATGATAATGATTAATCCAACACAACCTAACCCCAAGAGTTGACTCAATAATGCAGCAAACTCATGTGAGTTGTTCAATCATGAATCATGCAAAATTACCACACCTTCAATAAACATGTTCCCTCACCATAATGAATTTACCCATATTCATTAAAAAATAATTCCAATCTAAACAACCATGGATATCAAAAATGAAGTTCGCTCACTCTACCCAATGAATTCACATTGTAATGTAGGCTAGGAGACGGGTAGGTCATATTTTTGTATAGGAATAATGACTATGTTGTTAAGCGCTTTAGTACATTAACATTTCAAACACATTCTTTAACAACCTCATTTTTACCCCTTTTTCTTTGGAGTTTACCCATTTCTTTTTAAGCACTTAACACTTGTTTTAGGGAGTTTTTCTCTTTTTCATATTTTTTTTTCAATTTTAATTATTCTTTTCAAAACACCAAGGTTTATTTTTGCACTCCCTAACAAACAGATTTTATCTATCACAGACCATTGATTATTACTTTGTGGCACAAGATTGTAACTTTTCATACTCCTTTTCTTTCTTTGTCCTAAATCTTAGGATCTTTGGATTAAATTCATGGTCTCAATAAAAAAATGGGAATAAGATTCAAACAAGCCTACCATCAAAACAAGTCAAAGGCTCAAAAGAGGTTAACTATGGATTTACATCAAGGTGAATATAACAAAGTGGTATAAAATGAGGCTACTAAAGAAATGCCTAGATCACCTCCTAGACTCTAAACTCCTTTTTTTTCTCGCTTTACACACATCAGGCAAGTTCTAGCAATCAAGATACAACATGGAATATCAAACCATCCTGACATACATGGCACATTCCCAAATCAAGAATGGCAACAATTAACTTTGAACCAAACAATCACATAAATTCAATATTAAGCATGCATAATTTGAGACTAATAAATGAGCTTAGGTGTTTTTAACTAGCAATTAAATTTCATGCTTTTCACAAATCACTTCCTAATTACACAACCATATAGCCTAGAAAGACACCATACATTCACACTACACAATGGCGACGAATACCCTTAGGATGGCCGTCATCCATCAATTATCGGCTGATGTTACTCATCTATGAAATTACTTAATTGTAGGACACTATAACTTTTTGTACGATTCAAAGGAACTATCCATGAGCAAAGAACTGAAAACTAATGCAATGGAACCCAAAACAACTAAAACAATCCAATAAACAAAAACCAAGATAATGTATTTACAATTTTTAAACAAACGTCAATCCCCCACCCTACACTTAAAACATTAGAACTATCCAAAGTGGTACAAAATAACATCATAAAGTACAAGTAAGGTAGGAGATTGGCCTATGTACTTATCCATCCCTTCTGTATCATCAGGATCCTCAAGGGCCAAGGGTGAGACCTCTTCTCCCTCAACATCAGACTCAAACATCAGACCTGATCCTTAGTTTATCCTCATAAATGAGGACATCATCATGAGTGGGATCAAAGAATTTGGGATCGATTCTAAGTACAACCCTTGCATGATCATTCAGAGGGTATTAGTTTTACACCTCACTTAGATCAGTCACTGTGGATGGTCGGCAACATGTCCTGTGATATCATTTATAACCAATATATACGGGCCATGATCATCTCATTTCTCTTTGTTCGCTCCATCCAAGTTAGAGTGGCCCAAATATTGTGTCTGGACCTTTAGTCTAGGTGACATCAAAGGGCTTAGAAGCGAGGGGTACCATGTAATCTAAGGTCTTTTTGGGTTCCCTATCTTGTTGGTACAACAAAGTAATCAAGCCTCTAATGGCATACCCCTACCTCTGTGCACCCCTTCCTTTCTCATAGATGACTTTAGGACAACTCCAACATTTATGTCCTCACCTTTCATGAGGGCGTAAATAAGGCATACCCTGTCCCCAGTGACCTTTATGAATTGGAGCCTGGGTATGGGGTAGTGCATCATAATTTTGACCTAGAATAATGCTTCCCTATTCATGTAGCATAGGGATAAGAGAAGTGGAAGCCTTTATGCCCATGAAGCCCCAATTTAGCTGTCGACCGAGGTCAGCATAGAGTTAGCTAAAGGACTTGATAAGGAGGGCGGATGGTCAGCACTATCAATGTTGCTAGAGGTAACTCAACAGGCTCCAAAATCTCATTGATGACCATGGGGGACAATGGGACATCAAATCCTCTAACTATGACATAATAAGTTTGGGTGTCCAGTTAAAAGTTCATATAGAACTCTCTAACCACGTGCAAGTTTTAGGGTTGTGGGTATGCAAATATGAAGCTCATGTTAAGCTCCATTTACCTCCACATAATCTGGGGAAACTCCTTCTCTAAGATTTCATCATCAAACGGCATATCCGATTCGGCATGGCGCTTATACCTATTTTTCCCTGCTTTGTGCACATCCTTTAGCTTATATCAATGGGCCTACCTTTGTGGGATTTTAGGTGCAGGTGGTACTATGGGCACACCTATCTCTCTCTTTTCCGACTACTATTAGACTTATAGCTATGCCCGAGATCAAGAGGTATAGGATCCTAAGGCATATTGGTAAGGTGGCCTATTATCTTTAATTGTCAGTGGAGTTAACCTCGGTTCATTTAGTATTCCCTGTACTAATGTTGAGGAAATGTGCTAGTGATCCTAATGTCATGGTACCTTTGAGTAATGAGAATATTGAAGAAAACTTGACTTATGAGAAGGTTCTAGTTGAAATTTTGGACCGCCAAGATCAAAAGGTAGAGAAACAAGGAAATTTCATCCACTTAAGTCTTATGGAGGAACCATGAAGTTGAAAGTGCTATATGGGTAGAGAAAGTGAACATGATGAAATGATATCCTTATCTCTTTCTTTCCATTTCGGCTTAAGGTATTTAGCTATTCATGCTCGAATCCTCCAAACTATCATGTTCCAACCTCTCAATGACTTATTACATACATTAATACTCATGAACCTGATTTTAAATAATAATTAAAATTGCATTATTGCATTCATGCTGGGTTGTTAGCTATACACTCTACTCTACTCAAGTTAAGTCTTACCTCATTTGAGGATGAATGTTACCAAGGGGGAAGATATTTTAATATCCCCGGTATTTGAAGGTTGAAATATGAAATAAGGTTAAGCGGTTAAGCATTGCAAAAAAGGCCTCGGAGGATTTTAGGTCAAGTATCCCAAAAGATAATTTTTTCTAAAAATTACATTTTCAAAAGGGTGAATGACAAGTCCGCATTGTAGACCTGCTCCCCCATAGTACAATTTCTCCAAGTCAAAATCTAACCAAAATCTCATTCGCTCAAAATTGACCTGTTAGGGGATAAGTCTGCGTCATGGACTTGGGTTAGGTTTTTTCTCTGAATTCAATTTTTAACTGAGGATAATTTATACATTTTCATAATTATTAGTTAATAAAAATGGACATTTTTAGGACCTAATTCATCTATATGAACTAACTTAAAAGCCTAATTTCATTAATTCTACCACAACTCTTCTATTCCAATAATTGTTTCTGTACAAAAGCTATCAAAATTCTATTGAATACCTTCAAGGGATTCTCTCATGCTCTCTATTAACAGTTCCTATTTCTTTAAGTTTCTTTGGTCTTCTCGCTCAAGGCATGTAGGTATTTCATCCTAGAGTACTTTACCCAATGAAGCCCAATAAATTCTCTACTTTTTCAGTCAATTAAAGTATATATTTTTATGGGTTTATGATCTCTATTTTGATTGCATGAATTATGATTCTAATTATGATTATGAATCTATTTTAATATAAATTGATGATTATTTCATGGATTTGAAGAGCTTTTTCATGCATTTTCCTATATTGATCTTTAGGATTCATGATATGGATTGTGTGTATTTTATATTATACTTCCTCTTGATATTAGTTTCATGAATTATGTATGAGTTTATATAAAGTATATGATCATGCATGTTTTCAATTCAATTTTATGATTTCCAAGCCAATCGATCATGTATTAATGTTTTTACCATTTTTTTAAGTGTAAGCTACGATCATGAATTTCAAGTATGTAAGCAAGTTTTATGAATGAGGAAGACTTATGACCCTAATGATGTTTCTATGAAAATGGTTCTCAATGAGGGAAGACCAACACCACATTACATGAATCACATGATAATGAGTTATTCCTATCAACAAGTTATGAAGTATGATTATTAAAGGCTTATGATTTATGACAAGTATGATTTATGATTATGATATAATATGTATACTGTGGGATGTTGATATAGTATTGAGGGGACTTTGAGGTGGGAGCTCGACATAAGCCTTAGTACTAACCTCTAGTCCCTTAAACTATATTGACACCTTAGGTTTACCAATATGGCCTCTCTAGTGTATCCACATATAGCAATTAATGATGATAATGTTGGATGAAGTCTACCCTGGAAAGTAGCCCCTTCCCTTCTCGATGTAGGGATCATCGAATTCCATGTAATAGCTCGCATAGTCTTATTATCGGTTACAGTTATCTCCCATATATGTATGGTCCTTATGATATTTTAAATGACTAATCTTATCCCTTACTTTTATATAATACTCTTATGGCTTATTTTTCATTGATCTTTCTTATGACTACATATGATTTTACTACCCCTTTTTATGAAGCTATTTGAAATAATCATTTGCACAACACGGTTTTATTATGTATTCTATCACCTATATTATATCACAATGTATAGATGGATGCTCCATCTTATACTTATGGCTAGTCGCTGACTGATTTGAAGATTGTGTGGTGGCTCCTCATGCTTCAAGGGCAAATCGAGTTATTCTTTCCTCTTATTGTCATTTTTAGACTATGATGATGTTTAAATACTATTCTATGTCATGTCATTACTTTCTTTGAGGGTGATCTAGGAACATGTCCTTGTCCCCACCTAGGTAGTCATGTAGAGGCATGTTGGATATATTTGTAAGAAGTCTATGTTGTCTTGATTCTCTCTAGATATGCTATGCTTTCTAAGACTTTTATGATTTTTTGCTTATTTGTTATCTTATGTATGCTTATGATATGCTAAGAGGCTTGGTTAGGGTTTCTTTGGGAATCCTAATCATTTTGCCACATCTAGGACATAGTTTGGGTCGTGACAAATATGCTTTAAAATAATTATATAACAAAGCTAACTGCTCAAAATGTAAAGGTGGCTGCCCAATTTTTTGAAAAAAATATAACACCTATATATATATATATATGCGTGTGTTTGTGTATGTGTCATCGACATTTACTTACCCTAAGATAGTCTTTTATAATACTATCACCATCAAAGAAAATCAAGTTCTCGTACGTCACAAAGTTCGAGTTAAGAAATTGGAAAGTTGGAGTTGATCCTATCATCAATAAAAATCCTCTTGAAGTGCAAATATTATCTTAAATAATAAGGAACATTACAAATATCTCTCTCCTTAAGATATTTCGTCTCGAAATTTACCTTATGCTAGGCCCGGAACAAGTGTGGACATTGGGTCTTTATTTCTTCTTTTCGGTCCTAGGTGTCTTCTTTTCGATAATGCTTCCTCCAATGCATATTTATTAACGGAATTCTCTTGTTTCTAAGCTACTTTATTTCATGAGCTTGAATTCAAATAGGTTCTTCATTATATGTCAAGTATGGATTAACCTCAATAGATTCAACTGGAAAGATATGAGATGGATCAGAACCATATCTTCTGAGCATAGAAATATATAATACATTGTGTATCTTGTCAAACATGAGCGACAAAGTTAATATATATGCAACTAGTCCAACTCATGCAAGTATCTCATGAGGTATGATTCCAAACTATATTTTCCTATGGCCACATTTCATAATCTTTTTCCATGGAGACACCTTTAGGAACACTTTATTACCAACTTGATGCTTAATATCTCACCTTTTAAGATGAGCGTAAAAGTTTTTTCTATCCAAAGAAATCTTTAGATGATCCTTGATTACCTTTACCTTGTCTTCTATTTGTTGCACAATTTCAAGACCAATAAGTTTTCTTACACCAAGTTCACTCCAACAAAGAGGGGTATGACATTTTCTTCCATATAAGACTTCATAAGGAGGCATTCCAATACTCAATTAGTAGCTATTATTATAACCAAACTCTATCAAAGCCAAGTGTTTGTCCCAACTACCGTCAAACTCAATAATATAATCTTGAAGCATATCTTCCAAAATTTATATCACTCTTTCTAACTGACCGTCTATCTAGGGATGGAACGAAGTGCTAAATTTCAATTTAGTCCCAAAGGCTTCCTGCAAGCTATCCCAAAGTCTAGATGTAAACCTTGGATGTCTGTCAAATACAATAGAAATAAGGATCCCATGCAATCTTACAATCTCATTAATTTATAATTCAACAAAACACTCAAGTGAATAATCCATTCTGACTGCCAAGAATTGAGCACTATTTTTAGTCTATCCACTATCACCCATATTGCACCATGATTTGTTTTAGTCTGAGGAAGTACAGAAACAAAGGCCATAGTTATTCTATCCCATTTTTTGGCATCAACAAGGGTTGTAGCGAACCAACTGGTACCTGATGCTCTGCCTTTACTTGTTAACAAGCCAAACATTTGAAATGAACTAAAAATGTCTTCATATCATTCCACCAATAGTGTTCTTTGATGGTCTGGTATATATTTGTACCTCCAGGATCCATTGCATATGGTGAATTATGTGCGTCATTCAAGATTTCATACCTCCATTTCTCATCATTAGGAATGCATAACCTATTTTGGTAAAAAAAGACACCATCATCCCTTAATGTAAGATTAAGCATTTCACCATTTTGAACTTCTTTGGTCAATTTTACGACTATCTCATATAACTTTTCTCTTCTTTCAATTTTTCAAGTAATATTGACTTGACTTGCAAATTAGCAATAGCCTAACCATACAAATCAAATGCAAAACACATATTCATGTCTCTTAAATCAATTAACAAGGGCAAAGGACTCAAACATAAGCTTGCAAAGGATTTGCGACTTAAGGCATCTGTAACCACATTAGCTTTACCCGGATGATAGTCAATAGTGGAATCATAATCTTTGATGAGTTCAAGATATCGAACATTGTCTTAGGTTTAGCTCTTTATGAGTATCCAAGTATTTTAAGCTCTTGTGATCGATGAATATATGATATTTTTCTCCATAGAAATAATGCCGCCATAATTTTAAGGCAAACACCATAACAACAAGTTCAAAATTATGAGTACGATAGTTCAATTCATTTGGTTTTAATTTTCGATAGACATAAGAATGAGTTTGCCTTCATGCATCAAAATACATCCCAGACCACGATGAGAAACATCACTTATATCACGTACTATTTTTCCTCCATTGATAGAGTAAGTATAGGAGCTTGTGTCAACAAGAATTTGAGAGTTTCAAAGCTCTCTAGGCATTTTTCCTCACAAGTGAACTTTACTTCCTTCTTGAGGAGTTTAGTCAAAGGAGAGGCTATGATGGAGAAGCCTTTCACAACCTTCTATAGTATCTTGCTAATCCCAAGACACTTCTTACCTCAGACAAACTTTTGGGAGGTTACCATTTAGCAATGGATTCAATTTTATTAGGATCCACCTCCACACCTTCGGTTGACACATAATGTCCCAGAAAAGCCACTTCATTAAGCAAAATTCACACTTGGAAAGTTTAGCATAAAGTTCTTTCTCCTTCAAAATGTTTAAAATAATTTGAAGATATTTATCATGATCTTGACCACTCTTGGAATATATAAAAATAGTATCTATAAAGACAACCACAAATTGATCAAGATAAGTCTTAAATAATCAATTATTTAGATTCATGAATATTGTAGGAGCATTTTAATCCAAATGGCATCACCAAAAATTTATAATGACAATACCGGGTGATAAAAGTAGTTTTAGAAACATCTTTCTCTCTAACGCGCAGTTGGTGATATCCGTACTTCAAATTAATCTTTGAGAATAATTTAGCACTCTTCAGTTGGTCAAACAATTCATCGATCCTTGGAAGTGGATATCTATTCTTGATTTTTATATGTTGAATTTTCTATAATCAATCAAAGCATAAGAGTACCTATTTCTTTTTTACAAACAAGACAGGGTCTCCCCAAGGAGAAGCACTTGGACAGATAATACCATTTTCAAGAATTTCTTGCAATTGAGTTTTCAATTTCCTTAATTTTAATGGATCTATTCTATAAGGAGTGAAAGAAATAGGGATAGATCCATGAATAAGCTTGATCGAAAATTCAACTTCTATTTTCAGGGGAAACCTAAGAAGTCTTTCTGGGCATGTTATGCCCCGTACTTTTGTACTTCGAAAAGCTTTCTTAAACTTCTTAAAGGTTTCCACGTGACCAAGATTATCTATAATATTATCAAATAACTCTAAGGAAGGGAGGATGTGATGCACCATAAGTGGGAAGGTTGGAGATAGGGTTATAAGGATTTAAAACAAGTTGGGGGCCAAAATAACAAGTCATGGGATTCGACTTACTTGCGTAAGCTAGAAACTTGGATGTCTTACGTACTTAAGCTATTGGAGTACATGTTGAGCTTATGTAGCAAATATTACATAGGTTCTTAAAGTGAGATGAGATGAGGAACCCACGGAAGAGGTGGAAGGAGGCGTAGCACCTACTTGGAAGCAAGTAGCTGATGCACCTACATGTACCAAGTAGGTGATGCACCTACTTGGACCAAGTAGGTGATGCACCTACTTAGGTGGACCCCACGCTGCCACATTCCAACCAAGGATTGGAGGCATGGCGTGAGGTGGCGCCCTAGGGGGATGCCACATGTCACTTCCTAAGGAGGTGTATATATGTACAATAGGCTGAAATATAATTCATTTTCAGTATGTTTAAGAGAAAAACGTTGACGAACAAGAGAGGGCAGCCACGGATTTGGCCAATTTGAGTTAAGCCTCCGACTTTCGTTCTATGAATGAATTATCTAGGATATACATGATGAAATTAAAGTGTTATTAATGTAAATTTATGGTTTGGAGAAGCACCAAAAGGATACAAGTAGTCCGCTAACATTTCAGCACATTAAGGAACTTCCGAAGCCAATTTTCAGCAAGTTTGGGAAACCGTTTGTTAAGGTATGGCTTGATTCTCTTCTTCCACGTTTTTGTAAAGGTTTAATCATGTTATGGGTATGTAAACATGAGTTGTAGACGTGAAAATGTGGACGCTATGGCTGAAGGAAGTTACAGGTCGTGTAGGGACTATTTTGACGTATTCTACTAGATTAAAATATAACTAGTGTCATATTGGAAATTATTTTGTAGTGTTGCAGGGATGAAAAAATGTCTAAATATGGTATAAGGTATGCTTGTTTCAGCCACATGACACCCCATTTCGTGTTGTTAAGATTTTATGAAATAAGGATTGAAAACCATATTTTGGAGTCGTAGTTTTGAGCGGGCTGTTCGGGACTTATTTGGTGTGATGTTGAGGTGGTATAATTATTTATTGGCTTCTGGTTATTGTTGTTGGTTGGATGTGCTAATTGAAAATGTAATTGGAAGTTCGGATAGGGAAAGTTATAGAGGAGATGCTGCCCGAATTCCATTAACTTCTTAACTAACTAATAGACTAGTCGAGACTAGTCAAGAAAGGCGAATAAGGAATTGATTCCTATGGGTGCTTAATTGTGGATTTAGAAGTTGGAAAGTTTAATATTATTAATGTTAGTACTACCTTCATGTTAAATAGGTTCAGAAGGTGACGAGGCAAGAGTGGTTACGATTACTCTATAAAAGGTATGTAAATATATCCCTTTTTCTCTTTTGGCATGTCTTAGATGTAAGTGTTGTGCATATAAAGCTTATATCTTTCTTTTTTTTGGCATGTCTTTAATTTAAGTAATGAATGATATGAGCTTGAGGGTAAATCTACTCATAAATGCCAAGCATAATTCACGGTCCTTACTTACTTCTTGATGAAAGCACTTTTACGATAATTGAACTAGGGCTTCTCAAGCCTTCCATATGTTAGGAAGTGATGAGTAGGTGAAGCTATACTTCTTTGCTCTTGCCATGTCTTAGCCATAAGTGGTTTGTATATGAAATATGGGTATAATACCATTCATAAAACTCCAGGAATGACTCATAATTCTTACCCACTTCGTGGTATTAGAACTCCTATAATAGCTGAGTTATTGCCTTTTAAAGCTTCTCTGTGATGAAGGGTAGTATACATAAAGCCTATCTCTCCTTTCTTTTGGAATGTCTTAAATGTAAGTGAATTGATATATGATATGAGTTTGGAGGGAGTTCCATTCGTAAGTTTCGGACACAACTCATGATTCGTGTTCACTCCTGAATGCTAGAAGTCCTAAAGTTGTTGAACTACTACCCTCGAGCCTTCTATATGTTGAGTAGTGACTTAGTACGTAAGCTCCTATTTCTAAAGACTCTGTGATGATAAATGTCTCTGATTGCATAATCTGTGTAGCATTATCTTAATAAAAGTCTATCATTCTCACATTCTTGAGACTCCGTTGATATGGCCCCTAATGGCATTTAGAGGATACTTGAGATGGTGATCATTTTGATCCTCAAATGATAGTTCATGATGATTGTTATACCGATTTTTAGATGATGAGCTAATTGCATATGGTGACTCACTACTCTACTCATGCATGTTGTTAATACATCTTCCATCGAGTGCCATGAAGGGTTGGGTATGACCGAGTCCCATAAAGGGCAGGGTACAATATATGATGACATGATTATTCACCAAGTCCCCTAAGGGGATGGGTATGACCAAGTCCCATAAAGGTCCGGGTACGATATATGATGATATGGGCATTCATCGAGTCCCATAAAGGGCCGAGTATGATATTTGATGATATGAGTATTCACCGAGTCCCATAAAGGGCCGGGTACGATACATAATGGTATGATTATTAAGATAGTATGATTGTTTACTGAGTCCCTCACTAAAGGGACGGATACAGTATATAGGCATACATATGAAAATATGATGATGTATTTGTAACTTATGAGATGATGTCGTATACGATTGTATGATGCCATATACGATGATATGATAACACCGAGTCCCACAGCGGGTCGGGAACGGTATGGGAGGATGACATACATGCCCTCACTTCATAAGATGCAGATGCAGTGATTTGCTAAATGTTATACTTGTTTCCTGCACCCTTAATTCTACTGTAATATCACTTATACTGTGTTATGTTTTATATACTCAGTACATCTATCGTACTGACCCCCTTTCTTCGGGGGGCTTCGTTTCATGCCCACAGGTACAAATGTTAATTTTGGAGATCTAATATCATCACGCCCTTCATGGTTGATAAACAGAGGAATACTGTATCACCAACGACAAACTTCTACGGTAGATGCCTATGATCTGCATAGCTTCGGTGTCTACTCTGAGCTATCCTTAGCCTATCCTGAATCACCCTAACATGATCTAAGGCCTCCTACATCAAGTTTGTATCATGCAGATTGGGCTCCATAGACTCAAACCAAATAACTGGAGAGAGACAACACCTACAATATAAGGCCTCAAACTGGGCCATCTTAATACTAGAGTGGTAGCTGTTGTTGTACGCAAACTCTGCCAAGTGAAAGAGCTGATCCCATTGACCTCCAAAATCCATAACATAACCTACAATATATCCTCGAGAACCTGTATAGTGCACTTTGACTGACCATCAGTCTGTGGATGGAAAGTTATGCTAAGGTCGACACGGGTACCCAACTCTTCCTAAAAGGTCTTCCACAAGCTAGATTTGAACTATGAGCCCCGGTCTGATATGATAGAAACATACAAACCATGAAGGCGGACCACCTCCAAATTGTAGATAGGGCTAACCTCTCATCACTATTGGAAGTATGAACAAGAAGTAAGTGTGCTCACTTTTTCAACATATCCACGATGATCCGAATGCTATCTAGACCGTGGGAAGTGTGAGGCAACCCCAAAATGATATCCATGGTGATCCTCTCCCATTTCCACTCGGGAATGGGTAATCTCTAAAGCACACCACTGTGGATCAAATACTAGGCCTTACCTACTGACAACTCAAACAAAGTGATACATAGTCCACAATATCTCTCCTTATGCCACTCCCTCAGTAGTGCTGCCTCAAGTCACGATATAGAATATATGGAGTCATAGGCCTCGCTAAGGATCATTCGAATCAAACTCTCAACTCTAAAAACATAGAGAAGACCACAAAACCTCAAAACCCCATCTGAATCTAAGGTAGCCTGACTGGTGTCACCTCCCAAAACCCGATCTCACATTGGAACTAACTCCTTATCCTCAAACTAACTGTTGTGAATACGGTCCAAAAGAGATGAATGAGCTCCCACAAAAGCTAACACACACCGAGAATTAAAGATGTCAAGTTGAATTATCTCGTTATCTAAGGACTAGATGTCTAAAGCTAATGGTTGCTCCACTGTAGAAAGGAAGGCTAGACTACCCATACTCACCGCTTTCTGACTCAAGGTATCCACTACTACATTTTTTCTTTCTGGAATGATAGAGAATAAAGAGGTCATAGTCCTTCAGGAGCTCAATCCGGCGGCGCTGCCTCGATTTAAGATCCCTCAAGCTCATAATATGCTGAAGGCTCCTCTGATTTGTTAAATCTCACATCGAACTCCATATAGGTAGTGTCTCCAAATCTTAAGTGTATCTATTACTGATGCTAACTCTAAGTAATGAGTGGGGTAGTTGCACTCATTAATCTTAAGCTGCATCAACGCATAAGTAATAACCTGAACCTACTTCATTAGTACACAACCCAAACTAATGCCGAATGTATCACAATAAATGGTGAATCCCTTGGCCTCAACTAGAAGAGTCAATATAGGAGTGGTGGTAAGCAATTCCTTGAGCATCAAAACGCTCCTCTCACACTCATTCGGCCACACGAATGAGACATCCTAGAGGGTCAATAGAGTCCGATATTATAGAGAATCCCTCAACAAAGCACCTATAATAGCCTACCAATTCTACAAAACTATGAATTTAACTCACAGAGATGGGTCTGACCCAATCACGAAAAACCTCTATCTTCGCTTTATCTACCATAATGCCATTTTTGGTAGACACATGCCCAATGAATGCAATAGACTCAAGCCCAAACTCACACTTTGAGAACTTGGCATAAAAACGCCGATCTCTCAAATTCCTGAGCACTATTGTCAAATGTTGCTTATGCTCATCCCGACTCCGCGAGTATATTAGAATGTCATTGATGAAGACTATGAAAAATGATTCCAAGTACGTCTTAAAGACCCAGGTCATAAATTCTATGAACACAGTGGGGGGTTAGTCAACCCAAACGACATCACTAGGAACTCATAGTGGCCAAAACAAGTCCTAAATGTGGTCTTAGGAACGTTTGTTGTCTTAATCCTCAAGTGGTGGTAGCCGAATCTCAAATCGATCTTAGAAAACACCAAGACACCCTAAAGCAGGTTGAATAGGTCATCAATCCTATGCATGAAGTAATGATTCTCCACCATCACCTCGTTCAACTCCGTGTAATTGATGCACATCCATATAGTACTATTTTTTTCTTAATGAATAGGACTGGGCACCCCAAAGCGATACACTAGGCCAAATGAATCCATTATCCAAGAGATCCTAAAGCTGAACACTAAGCCTCTTGATCTCTATGGGGCCCATACAATACAGTAGAATGAAAATAGGATGAATACTCGATACTACATCAATGGAAAAGTCAATATCGCAGTCAGGAAGGAGGACAGGCAGATTGGTAGGAAATACATCTTCAAATGCTCAGACTATAGGTACTGAATCAATTGTAGGTCCTTTCCCACTCACATCCTTAACACAAGCCAAGTATACCAAACACTCGCTAACCATAAGCCTCCGAGTCCGAAAAAAGGAAATTACCCCAACCGGTGTTTGACTATAAGATCCTTGCCACATCACCAGTGGAATACCAAGCATGGCTAAGGTAAAGGTCTTGGTATAGTAATCCAAGATCATACAATGAGAGGATAACTGGACCATGCCTAGAATCAGATCAAAATTCACCATATCTAGCAAAATGAGATCATCCCTAGTGTCATGCCCCTAGATAGTCACCACATAGAATCTAAAGACCTGATCTACTACTAAAGAATCACCTACCGAGGTCGAAACATGCAAAGGCTCAACTAAAGGCTCTAGGCTCATACTTAGCCGAGGGGCATAATATATAGATATATAAGAATATATGGAATTGGGATCAAATAAAGTCGATGTGGGCTGATGCCATACCAAAACCATACTTGTGATCACATCGTCTGAGGACTCAGCCTCTACTCTATCTTGAGAAGTATTGTAGTGGGCCTAGGCTATTCTACCTTGCACATTGACTATGCCTCCTAACCTGCCTCCCTAAGGACCTCTCCGTGCACCCTGATGACCACTCCTAAGGTCTTAGCCCTGGCCTCCACCCTCTAACTTGAGGTGTTAGTGCTGGCGCAGGTTTATCTACTTATGGATATGGTAAGGCTAGCCTATGTAAGTTCATTCGTGGGACAATTGATCTAGCTCCCTACACCCATAGCACCTCTATGAATATCGATTAAAAGTTGGAGGTCGGCCACCTCGGCTAGAAGAACCCATTTGTGAACTACCTCAGCCTTGACTCAGACCGACACTAGAGCCAATTTGATAGTGCTAATCATCCTCTTAAGTCTGAAGAGAGGTATGGAAGGAGAGGCTAGAATGACCTGACTGGAATCTCTTGTGAGATCTATCATAGGAATCCCTTGGGTCTAAAGTACTGCCCATTATGGCTATCTTCCTGCCTAGCTCTTTTGCCACTACCCTCTTAGGCCTCATGATAGAATTGCTTGAGTGTACAACTTGGTCTACCACCACAAAAAATGAGTTATCCGCTGAGACTAAAACTGTGTCTTGATCCGCAACTAGAGCCACAATCCTTTGACAAAGCACCAAACTCTCTCTCTTGTGGGTAAGATCATGGTGGCATGTCTCGAGAGCTCATGGAATTGGATTTCATACTCCGATTTGGTCATGGAGCCCTGCTCCAATCATGAAATTTATCTCAAAGATAATCTTTGACATACCTAAGAATAAACTGGCAAAAAAGACCTCTAAAAACTTAGACCACATCACTGGTTTGGGAGCCACCTGGACTGGTATATAAGTATGTATGCCACCATTTCTAGGTGGGACTGTCAGGTTGGAAATTAGTGAAGTTGGCTCCTCTTGACTCTACTAGACCTAAGGTCTGCAGCCATTATCAGCAAGTGAGTAGAAACTACACCGATCCACATCTTCTAGTCTTAAAGAGGCATGACGCCCTTCAAATCATTTGGTTGAGCGACAGTTACCAGTGGCTACTAGACAATTGGTGCCTCTGGTACATGATGATCCTACATCACTGGAGTAGCTAGAGCTAGGGCCTGCTGCATACCCCTAATAGCAACCAAAATTAGTGTGAACATTGCCTGTAAGTCTGGAGCTGCAACTAGCTTGGGCGATGGCTAGGTTGGTTGTGGGAAAATCGACTACAGATGCACTGGAGCTATTGGCGGCTCAACCTTCGGCTCTTAAGTCTGCTCTTTATCTTGAGCTGGTTCTACATCCTTGGCATGACCTCGAGGTCGGCCTCTACATCCAGCGCGCGAGTGATCCTTCCTGCAAAAGAGTGGAATAAGTAAGATTTCCACAAACTAAAAAGGCACACACTACACATTCCTAAAGACATTCTGTACCCTCCTAAAGATAAGTCATGGATGTCTCTACACTGATCCGCAGGACTCTACTAGACGTTAGCTCTATAAAGTGAGACTAGTGAATCTGGGGCTCTAATACCACTTTTTTATGACCCAATTTCTCAAACCGTGATGGCGCCTACTATGACCCACTAGTAGGTAGACCAACTCCTATCCCAGAACCGCGAGTAATGGGATGCCAGGGTAGAAAACTAGCAATTCAATCTAAAACAATAAGGAAATGATAGGACCATACATGAAAGGGTTGAAGCAACTAAATATATACAAACAAAAAGATCCCTCCTAGAACCTGGAAGTCAAATGTATAGAGCTGCTAGTAAAAGAATACAAGTCCCAAAAGTGGACCACGAAAACAAAGTTGTCACAAATAGAAAAATATAGGAAAAATGTATATACAGAGCAAGATGGGTAAATACAGGATGCAATATGCTCACCCTTACCTCCGATCACGACTGCAGCTGGCTCAAATCAAAATCGGTAACTAGTACCTAAACCTGCATCATGATAACTGATGCAGAGTATAATATGAGTACCAAAAAAATAGGTACCTAGAAGGCATCATAGGCCAAGCAATATAAGTAAAAGTAAACTGAAGTGTGAGTAAATGATCACAACCAAAGATAGGGCAGAAGTAAATATAGGTATGTACACAAGCATACTTAAGAAACAAAAGGTAAAGTTTAACTAAATCCATTGGGATCCCATAAACCAAATGGATAGGCTTGTGCACAAGTATATGGTAACAACCTGCACGGACTCCCATAAGCCCAATAGGTGCTAGAAAAGTTGTAGTAAAATCAATAGAGCCAAAAGGATTCCAATAATCTCACCATTTCTCGAACTTGAACCGAACCATTCCCAAACATTAAAACCTTAAACAAAAGTGGAGGGCAGATGAAGACTTGAACCAAAGGTTCATCAGGGAATGCGAAATTGAACCACCTGTAATTGGACAACGTACAACAATCGGGTAACTCTAGCTAATGAGTTGACACGAGTAAGATAGACCATGGACTTCAATCGATTAACTGTAGCCAAGGGGTCGAACACGGGTAAGCTAGACCTCGGAGTTCAACTGGGTAACTGTCGCTAAGGAGCCTGAGCATAAGTAAACTAGACCATAGACTTCAATCGGGTATTTGTAGCTAAGGAATCAAAACACATTAGATTCAATGACCAATAGAGCATCTCGGGGAGTGCCTCCAAATCGGATGCCATCAATATATCATTCTTGCCTGAACTATATACAACCAGAATAGTCACGAAGGCTCCCAGAATTAAGAACCAAGTGATACCGAATCAATAGGAGAATAGGGAAATATGGAGGTAAGGTCACAAGTTGAGTTAATACCTAGCTAAACCTCAGACTATCAAATTTTATTCTACTTTATCAGTCTAGAGAGAGCTAACTATGTGAAACGTCGTCGAAGGGGTTTTATGGCCCTATGACACCAAAATCGTGCAAATTTAAGGGAATCACTACTCTATACGTATACTAAGACCCAATATGCTACCAAACAAATAACCACAGGAAAGGTATACAACACAAGGCGTGGATGAACAATAATAGAAGGAATCATGCTTGAAAAGTCCAACAATTTCCAAAATAGTGCCTAGGACATGAATTCTAAAAATTTGGCATGCTCGACACCCCAACCCCTACAAATCACATATTCAATATACAATTACCTAAACATGCTCATTTTTACGAGGGGAAAACTGTAGCCTAAATGTAGGCCGACCATGCATGCTCCAACTCATGAAATTAAAGATTCTCCCTTTCGAGCGGCTTCCAAATGATGCCACGCTATCAACAATAGAATCATAATGTTAATACGGTTGTTATGACATTAAAATTATCAAATTTGGAGATGGGCTAATTTTAGAGTCAAAAATTAGGAATTATTGAACCCAATCTGTAACTAACAAAATTGACTCTGATAATAGGCTCAAAGTACTACCCTATCTCATGTTCCAAAAAGGAACACAATTCACACACCAAACAGGCCTAAACCTAACATGCATTCATTATCAAATACAAAGCCCAAGAACACTAGAAACACAGAAAAAAGGAAAAATTACCTCAAAAGAAGCCTCAACTCCTAATTCTGAGCACACCACTAGGGGACAAAAATCTATGAAAGCTAGCATTTTGAATAGCTCAAATCGCCCAAGAATTGAAGGAGAAAATAAGGTTTAAAGTTTGATATAAAATCTGAAAAAGGGCCTTAAGAACAACCCTTTGATACCAGCAATTACTTAAGCGACACCTACCTAAAAGGTGGGCATTACTTTAGCGACAGGGCTGCCGTTTATGGGACTGAAACCAAAAACAGCTAGTGTAAGAATGAGCTTAACATTCAAAATCATCCGACGAGGTGCTCGGGATTTATTTGAAACCCCATGCGCGGAAAAAAATATGCTACCCCACCAAATTAAATATTCTGGACTTAATGACACATTTGAAATTTGCATACGATGTCATTTTAATAAAAAGTGGATCCCACACCCAAGTGTAATTTTAAGCCATTTTCCATAAGGGGACTCGGGATTAGACCGGAAGCCTCCAAAAGCAAACAAAGGTTCATTTTAGACCAAATCGATATTAAAGAGCTAAACATACTATCAAAATTTTCATCTGAGCGCATTTTTCAAGAATATCGACCAAAGTCAACTATAGGCTAAATTTACAAGGCAAAAGCGCCATAGGGTCCTAAACCCGTACCGATAGCCTCAACACTCATACCGACAATGATACTAGCCTAATTTGGCTATTCCAGAGTTGATGGGATCGTCAGAATTTTGTTCTTATGTTGTTTTCATGAAGTTATGACCAAAGTCAACTTTTCAATATATAAAATCTCCAAAATAGGAAAACAGGACTAAAACACAAATGAATGACTAGGCAATCAAACAATTAGTGCCAGCAAGTCATAAATGACCTGGGGTCACTATAGGAATTATCTAAACAATGGAATGAATGCTTAAATTTAAAGATGATCTGGAGGGTCATTAAAGTAAGATATGCACCACAACCTTCACGAATCATTTTTCTTGTCAATGCCGTGGAAACAATACTAGATGTCAATGATCTTTCACCTTGTACAATGATTTATAAAAATTGAGGATCTTAAAATGTCATATGCTTTGAGCTACAATCTACTACTGCATGATATTTATAAAGACAATTCATTCTGATAACAATATCAAAATCTTGGAAAGGCATTTCAATCAAATCAGCAAGAAAGATTAGATTTTGAATTACGAAGGGACAAGCTCAGTAAATATGATAACAAAAAAATTGATAACCCAAGGGACTTTCAACAACACATTATAGTTAATCCTCACAGATTTCACATTTTCAGGAAGAATAAGTGATCAAAACATATAGAAATATGTAGAACGAGGATCAAATAGTGTAAACAGACAAGCTAAATAAGTAAAATTTATCAACAACCAAGTCTTTTCTATCTTGTTCATCATTTTGTCTCTTAGCATAAACTCGTGTAGTAACCCTTAACCCACTAGCTTGATTTGCTCCACTTGCCCCTGATGCTTGGGTTTTTTAGGTATTTCACCTCTAATGGTCAAATGAGGATTAGTAGAAGGCTTCTAAACTAATCCTTCAGAATACAAGGAAGGAACATGGTTAGGATTATGACAATCTTTCACTTTATGATCAAAGCTCCCACAAATAAAATATGCACCAGAAGCTCTCCTGCATGTACCATAATGATATTTTCCACATTGTGCACAAGTGGTAATGTGACTCTTTCCTTGGACATAATGTTTAGTGCTAGCTGTAGAAAAATCTGATCTATTTTGCTTATATTGAGATGACTTGTTAACACTACTAGCCTTAGAATCTTCGAACCTTTCCTTTTGGATGGACCTCCAAAATCTAATCTAGCCATTCAGAATTTGTTTTCATGTCTACTAGTGTAATGGCCCTTTAGGTAATTTTGAGAACTAATCATTTCTCTTTCATAAAAACTCTTTTCATAAATTTTAAATTAAAAATTTTGAACTATTCGATAATTGCAGTTTTTTTATTGATGGTATTTATTAAATAATAATTTATTTAGCTAGTGATTTATAGGAAAAGTCCATAATTTCTTTAATATCATATGCCACTTGACCCATATATAAAATAAGTTAATAGTGTTAATATAATTTTAGCCATTTGTACAAACTAATTGCGGCAAACCTGCACCACGAAGAGGATAAAGAAACTGAATACTTCAGGAAAAATCTTTATGCTAGTGATATGTATAAGGTTATACTATCATTATTATATTTCTTGAGTGGTGAAAGAAAAGGGATAGGATAAATTTTATTAGTATTATGTTGATAATTTAAAAGAGAATGAAATTAGTCCAATTGCATATGGGAATGTTTTAGTCTTTTAGACCAAATCTTAGTGGATAATTGATAACAATTAGCCAAAGAATAGGTAATGATGTGCCATCATTAAGTATTGATTTGTAAAGGGTATAACATCGCAAATTTACATAGGTTAATTATTGCACGTAGTTATTCATAAAGGGTATAACACCACTGTTGATATTGTATCATGATTGTGTTGATGTTGTATCATGATTGTGTTGTTGTGAATTCTGCATGGTTATGAAAATGACCATCTTCTTGTTATTTTTGTGAATATATCTATTTTCTTTAGTTCTAAGATAAGGTTGTGACAAGTGTTACGTAAACTGAGAAATAATAAGAAATGAAAGAGGATGTACCATTTTGAGGGATGTGTCATACACCATGAAAAGTATTATGATTCGAGGGATGTGTCACACATTGCAATAGATCCTCTTATGGAGGTTCGTATCACCCACTACGATGGATACATGGACTGATAAGCCCCACATGGGTCCTGTACTTAGATATGGGTATGTATCTCTCGGTTGTACATGCATCACTATACTTGATATTACATTTCATTGCACTGCATATTTGTATTATTTGGGAACGTGTGAGTGACTTTATGTGGCACTTATGATTGATGAACTTGATTCCGTGTGTTGTTGATCTGTAATTGCTGGAGTGTTGTTATTCTTTTATATTCTATATAAACTGTGAACTGTTAGGTTGGGCTGAATCAACCGTAGGGCTCTCCCTACTAATATCTCTCACATAAGCTAGGTAAGCTAAGCATCCATTACCCACTAACCTTCGAGCCTGAATAAATAAGATAACCCCAATTGGTGTGTGACTACAAGAACCATGCCACACAACCATAAAAATACCAGGCACGACTAAGGTAACTATTTAGGGATAAAATCCAAGACGGTGCGGTGAGGGAATAACCAGTCTATCCCAGAATCATATCAAAATCTAACATAACAAGCGATATAAGGTTATCTGGGTGTCCCCCTACTGAATAGTCTTCAAGCGAGATTTGAATAACTTCTCCACTACTAAGGACTTAACAACCGGGGGTCAAAACATGCAATGACACTACTAAGAGCTCTGTACACATACCCAATCGAGGAGAAATATTCACAGATATAGATGAAAAAGTAGAAAATAGATCAAATAATGCTAAGGCATGCTGATGGAATAAATAAACAAACCTATGATCAATTAGTCCAATGTCTCAGCCTTCGCTCATACTAGAGCTGCATAAAATTTTCCATGAGTGCTTCTACCTCGAGCATCAACCTTGCCTTTAGACTTGCGTCCTCGGGGATCACCTTGTGCACCCTAATGAACACCATGGTGGGCCTTACCCTGGCCTCTGCCCCTAATTAGAAGTGTTGCTATTGTAGCTGGTCGAGCTACTTATGGAGATGGTGTGGCTACCCTACTTTAGGGGAACCCTTTAGACCAGTGATCAAGCTCCCCATAATCATAACAACCCTATGGAGGTCTTCTCACAATTGGAGGATTGCTATTATGGCCTAAAGTACCAGACTATGAACTACCTCAACTTGATTTATGCTAGCACTAGAAACACCCTAATGGTGCTAGTCACACTTTGAAGAATGTAAAGAGGCTTGAACTGAACAGCCAGACTAACCTTGTTGGAACCTCTAGTGAGGCATATCATGTGAATCCCTAGGCCTAAGATGGGACCCATTGTGACTATCCTTATATCGAGCCCTAGTGTTCCATCCCCCATACACCTCACGATAGAACCTCTCCAGAAATGAACAGCCTACCTAAACCATAGAATGAGTTTTAATCTGCAGCTGGAGTCTTAACCCTCAAAACAAACACTAAACTCTCTCCTTCTCATTAGGTAGAATTATAGTAGCATGACGGGAGAGCTCATAGAATCTTACCCATACTCTGACATTGTTATGAATCCCTACTCCAACCTTGAAAACTAATCATGGAGATGATCAAGGATGCTCTATGAAACGGACCTTGCCAAGAAGGCCTCCAAAAACTTTGTCCATGACACCGGTGGAGACCCAACTGGTCTGGTCTCTAAATATGAAAGCCATCACTGTCTGGATGGCCCATCAAGCTGATAAGTGGTGATATTGGCTACTTTCCACTCCACCAAAACTAAAGTATGTATATGTTATGGCAAGTAGTGAGAAACTCATGGGTATCCTCCACATCGCCCTAGAAAACCTAAGCGGTGACAGTCTCAGAAAAACCCTGAGCATCTTCTACGGCCGTAGTGGTATTGCTACCAAAGCACACAAAAGTGTACATGGTCTCACAAGTAGTAAAGGGGATCTTTTTAGAGAGGAATTATCAAACCCAAAGAACATTAATGAGCCTCTTGCTTGCTTTTCAATACACTAAATTAATTGTATCTGTAGTAAATAATGGATATTTTGTTACTTCTAAGCCTTAACACTTGTAAACTACTACTAAAAGCGATTCAATGATTTCACTTGAGATTTAATCAAGTAAAAATGAATTCTGAGGCTGTAGCATTTATAGATATCATGCATAATATTCTTTATTTCGTTATCCAACGGGTAATTAAACTACTGAGTTACATGGTTGATATTACATTCATGTTCTTCCGACCTCTAATTGCCTTCTTTTGTTGATAGAATAACTACATCATTGAGGGATAGGCATGAACCAAAAATATGCATTATTATTATCTTCATGTTTAATAACCAAACATGATGTATAGACATGTTTCACAGGCATACTATACACGAATCATCCTAGTTAACCAAAAAACAAACATGTTCCCTACATTCAATGTTCTATCTCCTATTCATCTTTAGAGTTCAAGGTAGACAACTCATTTATCCTAGTGTTGGCGAGACATTAAAATAGTAGCATCAAGAATATAGGACTAATCATAAATAAAGACCCATTATCAAATAAAGAAAAGTAGTATTATACCATAATCTTGTGGCGACAACCCTATAATAGGGAAATTTAGCCACTCATAGTTTGAATTACAATAATCAAAGTAATTAGTGACATTAAAGTGAAGTTGAAATGAAAAAGAAGGAGAAAATAACACTAGAGTAGTTCTTCCTTCTTTCCCATTCGTAACCTCCAAAATTATATACTGAATGAAAAATAATGCTTATAAATGTGCTATTTATAGTCTCGAAAAACAAAAAATTCCATAGTTGGTAGTTAAGTCCGTGAAGCGAACTTGTTTCATTCCTTGACAGTTGTTTTAGCCTTTAATTCCTCAGCAAAGTTACACTACTCATCAGCTCGATCCGCTATGCAAACCTCTAGCGGACTTTGATGTTTATGCGGGGTTTTAAAATAAAATATAGGCCTTCATTCCTAGAGCATGAGCGCGATGTAAAGTTACTCCCTGCCAGTACAAATTCTAAACTTTAGTTTCCCAACTTCACTTTTAAGCTCCAACTTTCATCATCTTGCCTTTTTAAGGTCCATTCTTCATAGTTTAGCACTGAAAGTACACGTTAATTATAGCTTAAAAACACACAAATTACTCTAAAAATGAAATAAACTTAGAGATTCATTCTCAAACTAGAATACAAATATGGGTTATGTTGGCTATTGGGCGAATAAATATGCTCAAGATCACCACCCGACACTTATAGTTTTTTTCAGTCTCAAACAAACTCCTAGACTCGTACATGCATCACTAAAACAACCAGTACATAAAGCAATCCTATTCAAACACAACTGATTGCATAAAAAGCTTACATCATAACAAGCATGTTCGAATTTCCTCACAATAATGATTAATCCAACACAACCTAGCCTCTAGAGTTGACTCTATAATGTAGCAAACTCATGTGAGTTGTTCAATCAAGAATCATGAAAAAAATTCCACTCTTTCAATGAACATGTGCCCTCACCACAATGAATTTACCCATATTCACTCAACATTATATCAATTTAAACAACCATGTGTATCAAAAATAAAGTTTGCTCACTCACCCAAATGAATTCACATGTTACTCAAGATGAACCACAGGCTTTTTCTTAGCGTAATGTGCAATTCATTTAAGGAAGTTAAGAGTTAAGGGTCACTTAGGAGTTTCCAAGTTGTAATGTAGGCTACGGAATTGGTAGGTACTATTTTTGTTAATGAATACTGGCTATTCTTCCAAGAGCTTTAATACACTACATTTAACATTTAAAACACATTCTTAAGAACCTCATTTTACCCCTTTTCTTTGAAGTTCACCCCTTTCTTCTTAAGCACTTAACACATATTTTAGGGAGTTTTTCTCTTTTTCATCTTTTTCTTTTCATTTTTTTCTTTTCCAAAGCACCAAGGTTTTATTTTTTCACTCCCTAAAAAAATTATTTTAGCTATCACACACCAATGATTATTACTTTGTGCAATAAGATTGTAACTTTTCCTATTCTTTTGCTTTCTTTTTCCTAAAGCTCTTAGGCCCTTTTGAACAATTCACAGTCTCAAGAAAAAATGGGAATAAGCTTCAAAAAAGGCTACAAACAAAACAAGTCAAAGGTTCAAAAGAGGTTCACTATGGATTTATATCAAGGTGGGTATAAAATGTGGTATAAAAATTAGGCTACCAAAGAAATGTCAAGATCACCTCCTAAACTCTAACTTTTTTTTTGGCTTTACACACACACTAGGCAAGTTCTAGCAATCAAGATGCAATATGGACTATAAAACAAACCTCACACACTCGGCACATCCCAATTCAAGAATGGCACTATTATGAACTTTCTAACAAACAATCACATGAATTCAATGTTAAGCATGCATACCCTATGTTTAACAAAAGAGCTTAGGTGTCTTCGACTAGCCATTTCATTTAATCTCATGTTTTTCACAAGTCATTTACCAATTATACAACTATGAAACCTAGAAAGACACCTTATATACACACTACACAATGGCAAAAAATATCCTTAGGACGGTCATCATCCATCCATCATCAGGAAATTTTACACAACTATGAATTTACTTAATACTATAAAACTCTAAAATTTTTTGTACGATTCAAAGGGACTATCTATGGATAAAGAATCAAAAACAAATACCATAGAACCAAAAACAACACAATAAACAAAAACAAGATAAAGTATTTACAATTTTTAAACAATCATCCCCCACCCCAAACTTAAAACATCAACACTGTCCCACGTGCAACAAAATAATATCATAAAGTAAAAGTGAGGTAGGAGACTACCCTTTTTAATCATCAATCCCTTCTGTATTGCCCAGATCTTCAAGGGACTAGGGTGAGACCTCTTCTCCCTCAAAAATGGAGTGAACATCAGACCCATTCCTTAATTTATCCTCATCATTGGGGAAATCATAGTGAGTAGGCTCACATAATTTGGGCCCTATTCCAAGAACAACCTTTTCATGTTCAAGAAAAGGGTATTGGTTTTCCACCTCACTAAGTTCTGCCACTGTAGATGGTCAACACTAGTCCTGTGATGGAACATTTCTAACCCATACATATGAGCCATGATCATCTAATCTTGCTTTACCCACTATATGGAAGTGAGGGTGGGCCTATATCTGGTTTTTGTCCCTTTAGTCTTGGTAACATTAAAGGGCTCTGTAGTGAGGGATACCATGTAATCTAGGGGCTCTTCAAGTACTCTAGATCATTGGTATAATAAAGTAATCAAACCTCCAAAGGCATACCCCCTACCTCTGAACACCCTTGCCTTCCTCATGTAGGACTTTAGGACATCACTGACATTTATCTCTACACCTTTCAAGAGGGCATAAAAAACCATACCCTATCTCTAGTGACCTCTGTGAAGTAGCACTCGAGTACGAGGTAGTGAATCACAATTTTGACCCTGACTCATGCTTCCTTATTCATGTGATCATGGTATAAAAGAGGTTGTAGTCTTTTTGCCCATGGCGCACTTATTTAACTATTGACCGAGGCCCGAAGAGATTTTGCCAAATGTATTGATAAGAAGGGAGAAAGTTCAACCATTTTAATGTCGCCGGAGGTAACTTAGGAGTCCCCAAAATCTCATTGATGACCATGGGGAACAATTGGGCATTGACTTCTCGCACTGTGATGTAATGAGTCATGGTGTCTGGTTGGAAGTTCGCATAGAACTCCCTAACTACGTGCAAGTTGCAAGGCTTTGGGTTTGCAAATTTGAAGCTCATGTTAAGCCCCATTAACCTCCATATAATTTGGGGAAACTCCTTTTCCAAGCTTTCATCATCAAGCGGCATATCCGGAAAGCATCCGGATTTGGTGTGGCACTTATACCAATTTTTCCTACTTGGTGCACAACCTTTAGTCCGTATAAGTGGACCTTCCCTAGTGGGACTGGAGGTGCAGATGGCACTGAGGTGTAATATCCCATATTTGAAGGTTGGAATATGATATAAGAAGGTTAAGCATTCCAAAAATGCTCATGATGGATTTTTAGGACCCACATATCAAAAGATAATTGTTTCAAGAAATTGCATAAAATAGTAGGGTAAGCGACAAGTCCTCATCTCCCACTTGCTCCCCCATAGTGAAATTTTTTCCCAAGTTAAAATCTGGTCAAAATCTCATTTCCTCAAAATTAGACTATCCGAGAGCATATTTACTTCGCGGACTTGGTGGGTTTTTCTCTCCATATTAAGTTTTTAAGTGGAGACACTTTAGACATTTTCCTAATTTTTAGTTAATGAACCTGGACATTTTTAGGATGTATTTCGGCTCTATAAACTATCCCAAACCTCAAATTTCATTTATTCTATCACAATTTACCTATTCAAATATCTCACTCTCTAAAAAATCTCTCAAGGACTCCATTGAATACTTTCAAAAAATTCACTCAAGTTCTCCATCAAAACTCCCAAATTCTTCCAAATTCTTTAGTCTTCTCACGTAAGGTATATGGGTATTTCATCCTAGGTTACTTTAATGTAATAAATCACATTGTCTTAATATTGGTTACAATTATCTCCCACATATGTATGGTTCTTATGATGATTTACAAGATTACTCGTATCCTTTACTTTGAAATGATACTCTTATGGTTTAAGGTGTTTTTACCTTCTTATGCCAACTTATGATTTCACTACTTCTTTTATTATTCTATTTGAAATGGTCATTTGCAAAACGTGGTTTTATTGTTCATTACATTGCCTATATACTTAGTACATTCAAACGTACTACCGCATAATTTGTTTACTACATTATATCACAATATAGGGACGGATACCCCATCTTATTCTTGTGGCTAGTAGGTGATCCATTATGAACATTGTGTGGTGATTCCTCATTCTTTTAGGGCTAGTTGAGTTATTCTCTTTTTTATTTTCATTCGTAGACTCTTATCATGTTCATAGACTATTCCATGTCATGTCATTAGTTTCTTGAGGGTGATCTAGAATATGTCCTAGTCCCTGCCTATATAGTCATGTAAAGGCATGTTAGACATATTGTGTAAGGAATCTATGTTATCATGATTCTCTCTAGTTATGTTATATTCTTGGATTTTTATGAGTTTACGCTTATTATTTACCTTATGTATGCTTATGATATGCTATGAGGCTTGGTTGGGGTTTCTTCGAGAATCTTAATTGCCATATCAGAGAACAAGTTTTGAAGTGTCTTAGGGAGTCCAACATGCCACATTGAGTAAAGTCTTATTCATGGATGTGAAGTGTTCCACATTTATGAGTAAGAGACTATGAGGTTTCTCAGGAAATCATCACTTCTTTCATGATCTATGTTAGTTGTAGAGTGAACTCTAAGTCTTTTCCTCTAACAATTGTTTTTTGAGATATTCAAAAAATGTCTCAAAGAAGAGATACACTCCAAAGAGGGGTTAATGATAATGAGAGATAAGCTCCTCAAGCTCCTAATGATCCTTTAGCCGATCAAGTTACCCATGCCAAGTTCCGGACACTATCTCTATGCTAGCCCAAGCCATGACTACTCAAGTGAATCAAGAAGTAATAGCTCCTCCCAATATGTCTACATCCACTTCAAGGTTAGGGATTTCACAAGGATGAACCCTCCCGAGTATCATGATTCCAAGTTTGATGAGGATCCCCAAGAAGTTTTTGATAAGGTACATAAGATTTTTGCTATTATGGGGGTGTCTTCAGAGGAGAAGGTAGAGTTGGCGGCCTACCAACTGAAGGGTGTTTCTTAAGTGTGGTAACATCAATAAAAGTCCAAAAGGGTTGTAGAAGGTCCCATATATTGGTAGAGTTTTAAGTTTCTTTTCTTGAATGCTTCTTCCCGCTAGAGTTGCGAGAGGCGAAGGTGTTGGAGTTTATTAAACTCAAACAAGGTAATATGATTGTGAGAGAATATGCCCTCAAGTTTACAAAACTGTCCAAGTATGTTGCTTCTTTGGTAGTTGACTCTCGTGGTCGAATGAGTATGTTTATATTGGGTGTGTTCGACTTGGTAAGGGAAGAGTGCTGAACTATCATTCTTATGAAAGAGATGGATACTTCTAGGCTCGTGACATATGCTTAACAAATTGAAGAGGAAAAACATAAAGAGAGTAAGGTGACGGAGTTCAAGAGAGCTCAATTTGAAGGTGGATTTTCTCAATCCAAATACAATTGTAATAATGGTCATTTTCGATCAGGTCAAAATTTTCAAGGCAAAAGTTTTTCACAAGTTGAAGGCCAAAGATTTCATAAGAATATGGTGCCTAGTGAAGGATGTCCTCAACGACAAGTTACTCAAAGTGGAAAATCTCAACAAACTGGTGGCCAATCCATATGTACTATGCCCTCCAATCTAGGTAAGATATTAAGGAGTCTCCCGATGTGGTTATTGTTATGTTTTAGGTCTTTAAATTTAATGTTTATGGTTTACTTGATTTGGGTGCCACATTATCTTTAGTTACTCCATACCTTACTATAAGATTTGATATATGTCCTGAAATCATGTTAGAGCCTTTTTTGGTTTATACTCCCGTTTGGTGATTTAGTTCTAGCCAAGAAAGTCTATAGAAATTTCCTCGTATTGGTCTTGTATAAAATAATCCGTTATGATCTTGTCAAAATTGACATGATAAATTTTAATTTTAATCTTGGTATGGATTGTCTACATGCTTCCTATGCATCTATTAATTGTAGAACCTATATGGCCCCGACGGAACTTAAGGAGTTGAATAAACAATTGAAACCTTTGTTAGATAAAGGTTTCATACGGCCAAGTATTTCACCATGAGATGCTTCCATTTTTTTTGTTTGAAAGAAGGATGGGTCACTTTGCATGTGTATAGACTACCGACAATTTAATAAGGTTAGCATAAAGAACAAGTATCCCACTCAAAGAATAGATGATTTATTTTATCAACTCCAAGGTACAAGTCACTTCTCCAAAATTGATCTCTAATCCGGTTATCACTAATTAAGGGTAAGAAAGTGTGACAATCCCAAGGTGGCATTTTGAGCAAGGTATGACCATTTTGAATTTTTGTTTATGTCATTTAGGTTGACTAATTCTTCTTCTATTTTCATGGACTTGATTAATCGAATTTTCAAATCGTACCTAGATAAATTTATGATGGTTTTTATTGATGATACATTGCTTTACTCCCCAAATGAGAAGATAATAAAAGGTAACTTAAGAATTGTGTTGCAAACTTTGGGGGACAAGAAATTGTTTTCCAAGTTTGGTAAATGCAAATTTTGGTTGAAGTCTGTCACATTTTGGTGATAGTATCATGGTTGATCCAAAGAAGATGGAGGCGGTAAAGAATTGTCCTAGACCATTATCTTCTTCAGATATTAGTAGCTTCTTGGTTTGCACTAGATATTATAAGAGGTTTGTAGAAGTATTTTCATCTATTTCATCACCTTTGACTAAGTTGACCAAGAGAAGGTAAAGTTCCAATGGTTGGATGAGTGTGAAAGAAGTTTCCAAATATTGAAGGCTCGGCTTACTTTGGATCCTATTTTGACATTACCGAAAGGCCTGGATGGGTTTATTGTATATTTTGATGCATTTTACAAGTTGGATTGGTTGTGTTTTGATGCAACATGGAAAGGTTATAGCATATGACTCTAGAAAAATAAAGGTGTATGAACAAAACTATCCAATTCGTGATCTTCAAGTGGTGGTGGTTGTTTTTACATTAAATTTTTTTTACCATTATATTTATGGGCTGCATGTTGATATATTTACTGACTAGAAAAGCATGCAATACGTGTTTAGCCAAAAGGATTTGAACCATAGACAAAGAAGTTGGCTTGAACTACTAAAGGGTCATGATGTGAGTGTATTTTACCATCCGGGTGAAGAAAATGTTGTTCCTGATGCTCTTAGTCACTTATCCATGAATAGCGTTGCTCATGTGGAAGATTACAAGAATAAGTTACTTAAATACATGTACTGATTGACCCGTTTGGGGGTAAGATTGACTGACTCTTATGAGGGTGGTATTCTTGTTCAAAATAGTTTGGAATCATCAGTGGTAGCGAATGTAAAAGCAAAGCAAGACATGAATCCAACATTAGTTGAGTTAAAGAAATTGGTGCTTGATAAGAAAATTGAAATTTTCTCACAAGTGGGGGATGGAGTACATCGTTAGCAAGGTTGATTATGTGTTCCAAATATAGATGGCCTAAGAGAAATGATATTGAGTGAAGCCCATAACTCTAGATATTCTATACATTCAGGTTCCATGAAAGTCTATAAGGATTTGAAGGAAGTGTATTGGTGTGATGGTATGAAGAGGCACACAAAAAGGTTTGTGGAGGAATGCTCAAATTCACAACAAGTCAAAATTGAACATCAAAGGCTGGGAGGTCTAGCTCAATATATCGAACTACATGGAAGTGAGAAGATATGAACATGGACTTCCTAACGAGTTTGCCTTGTACCCGAAAGTAACATGATTCTATTTGGTTGGTAGCAGATAGAATGACCAAGTTGGCCCATTTCCTACCAGTTAAGTCTTGTTATAGTGCCGAAGATTATGCCAAGATGCACATCAAGGAATTTGTAAAGTTGCATGGTGTTCCTTTGTCCATCATTTTTGATCTTGGTAGTCAATTCACTTCTCACTTTTGGAAGTCCTTTCAAAGGGTTCTGTGTAACCAATTTAAGCTAAGTACTGTATTTCACCCTCAAACCAATGGACAAGCCAAAAGAACAATCCAAACTTTAGAAGATATATTAAGGGCTTGTGTACTTGATTTCAAAGGATGTTGGGATGATCACATACCATTAGTTGAGTTTTCTTACAATAACCGTTACCATTCAAGTATTGGAATGGCACTATTTGAATCTTTGTATGGAAGAAGGTGTAAATCACACATTGGATGGTTTGAAGTAGGAGATGCTATTTTGTTAGGACCTGAGTTAGTGTTTGAGGCCTTGGAAAAGGTGAAGATTATTCGAGAAAGATTAAGGGCATCCCAAAGTCGCCAAAAATCCTATTCGTACATTAGAAAGAGAAAACATGAGTTTGATATGAAAGATTGGGTTTCCGTGAATATTTCTCCCATGAAAGGGATTAGTTTTGAAAAGAAGGGAAAGCTTAGCTCCCGATATATAGGACCATATAGAATCCTAAAGCGTATTAGTAAGATGGCCTATGAACTTGATTTATCATTGGAATGAACCTCAGTTCATCCAGTGTTCCATGTATCAATGTTGAGTAAGTGTGTTGGTGATCCCACAACCATTGTACCATTAGGTAATGTGAGTGTTGAAGAAAACCTGACTTATGAGGAGGTTTGGTTGAGATTTTGGACCACCAAGTTAAATGTTTGAGGAAAAAAGAAGTTACCCCCGTTAAAGTATTGTGAAAAAACCAAGAAGTTGAAAGTTCTACATGGGAAGTGGAAGCGGTCATGATGGAACGATATCCCTATCTCTTTTCTTCCTTTCCCACCTAAGGTATTTACCTCTTCATACTCAAATCCTCAAAGCTCCTACATTCCAAACTCTCTATGTCTTATTACATGTATGCATACTCATGAACATGATATTAAATTATGTTTAAATTACATTCATGCAGCATTTTTAAGTGGTACACTCTACTTTACTCGAGCTAATTCTACCTCATTCGAGAACGAATGGTTCCAAGGAGGAGATATTGTAATATTCAGGTCATTTGAATGTTAGAATATGATATAATAAGGTAAAGCATGCCATATATGGTCTAAGTGGATTTTTAGGGCCCCTATATCAAAAGATAAATTTTTCAAGAAATTGCACAAAACAGTAGGGTGCGCGGCAAGTCCGCGTCGTCCACTTGCTCCCCCATTGTGCAATTTTTCCCCAACTCAAAATCTGGCCAAAATTGCATTCGCTAAAGTTGTATCTGAGAGCACATCCTCATCGCAGACTTGGTGGGGTTTTTATCTCATAATTTAGTTTTTAATGGGGACACTTTAGACATTTTCCTAATTGTTAGTTAATAAATCTGGACATTTTTAGGACCTAATTCATCTCAATAAACTATCCTAAACGTCTATTTCATTCATTTTATCATAATTCACCTATTCAAAAAAACTTCTATCTAAAAAACTCTCAAGGACTCCATTGAAAACTTACAAGAAATACAGTCAAGCTCTCTATCAAAACTCCTAAATTATTTCAAATCTTTGGTCTTCTCACTCAAGGAATGTGAGTATTCGATCCTAGGGTACTTTTACCCATGGAGCCCTACAAATTCTCTACTTTTTCAATCAATTAAAGTATGTATTTTTATGGGTCTATGATCTCTACTTTAATTATATGAATTATGATTTTAACTATGATTATAATCCTCTCAATATGAATTGATGATTATTGCATTAAATTGATAAGCTTTTTGATGAATTCTCCTACATTGATATTTAGGGTACATGATATGGATGATGAGTATTTTCAATTATGCATCCAAATTATATTATTTTCATGAATAATGTATGGGTTGATAAAATGTATATGATCATGCATGTTTTCAAGATTGTTTCACAATTAACAAGTTAATTAATCATGTACTCGTGTTTCTACCATAATTTCAAGTATAAGCTATGATCATAAATTTCAAGTAGGTACACAAGCTTTCTGAATGAGGGTGATTAAAGAACCTAATGATGTTTTATCAAAAGATTTGTAACGATGGAATGTCTACACCCACATTACATGAATCACATCATAATGAGTTATTTCTATGAACATGATTATGAAGTATGATTATGAAAGACTTATGCTTTATGAAAAGTATGATTTACGATTATGTTATGATATGTATTCCGTGGGATGTTGACTTAGAACGAAAAGACATTGAAGTGGGGGCTTGACCTAAGCCTTAGTAGCAACCTCTAGTCCCTTAATGATGATAATGTTGGACATAGTCTAACTTGGCAAGTAGTGTCCTCACTTCGTGATGTGGGGATCATCGGATTCCATGTAATAGCTCACATGGTCTTAATGTTGGTTATAATTATCTCCCACATATGTATGGTTCTTATGATGCTTTACAAGATTACTCCTATCCTTTATTTTGAAATTATACTCTTATGGTTTAAGGTGATTTTACCCTCTTATGCCTACTTATGATTTCAGTACTTCTATTATCATGCTATTTGAAACAGTCATTTACAAAACATGGTTTTATTATGCATTATTTTGCCTACATACTTAATACATTCAAATATACTAATGCATACTTTATTGCCTATATTATATCATAATATATGGACAGATGCTCCATATTATTATTGTGGCTAGTCCTCGTGCTTTAAGGGCAAGCCTAGTCATTATTTCTTTTATTGTCATTCCTAGACTCTTATGATTTTTAAAGAGTATTCCATGTAATGTGATTACTTTATTGAGGGTGAGCTAGGAACATGTCCTAGTCTCCGCCTCTGGAGTCATGTAGAGGCATGTTGGGCATATTGTGTAAGAAATCTATGTTGTCATCATTATCTCTAGTTATGCTATATTCTTAGATTTTTATGAGTTTCTGTTTATTGTTTACCTTATATATGCTTTTGATATGCTAAGAGTCTTGGTTGGAGTTTCTTTGGGAATCCTAATCGCCATCTCACGGCTATGCCATAGTTCAGATCATCACATGAAGGCATACCTCTTTCTCTTTTTTGGCTCCTAGTGGCTGGCTCTTTTCCTAGTGGGGTTTCTTTAACATGTACATTTAATCACAAAGCTACAATTTCCCATAATTTTTCAACCTAGGGTTTTAGTTCAAGAGGGTCATGCAACAATTTCATGTCCCCAAATAAATCAATTCAAGAGTATAAACTTCTCACCCATTACAATTTACAACAAATTTTAAGCCAAATATAATAAAAAAATTCGAAATTTGGAGAAAAACTACACCCATAACAATCTTCGACTCCCAAAGTGAAGAAAAGTTGAAGAAAACATACCTTAATAACTTGGAGTAAATGAACCATAAGAGGAACTAGTTGAAATTCAAGAGATCGACGCGGATTGAGAGAAGAGCAGAAAGTTTGGGCATAGGGAAGGGGAATATTCATCAGTTTTGGGTGATGGAAATAAGGGTTTGGGTGGATTTGGGTAATAAAAAGGGATGGAGATAGGTTGGGTTATTAAAAATGGGTCAAAACCCATCTTTTTAATAAACACTGCCGAAATTGGACCAAAGTCTACACTACGTACTTGTTGTGAACTTAACTATTTTGTGAGAATTGTTTTCAATTTAGATGGGTGCATAAAATTGATCAGGTCTTCAACGTGGACCTTACTTACCTAAAAATTGAAAAAGTTGAGAAATACCTACTTGGGCCCATTTGTGCGTGAAGGCAACAAGTCTGCGATGCGGGCTTCTGCGGACTCCACTATTTCTATGCAGTTTGAACTTTTCTTTTGTGTTTCAAGTAAAATTCAACCCAAGACTTAATTTACAAGAAAAAAAAATAAAAATTCAATTTATCCTAAGATCACAAATACTTCACTAAATCATAGGTTTCCTCCAATTTAGCCCCTGATTTATTGTGGTGGTACAACTCAGCTCCTTCCTTACTCATTTTATAGCTCTAATGCTTCTTCTACACAATCAAAATCATTTCCAAAATAATGCTTGAATCCTTGTCCATTTATCACGAATGTTGTTTTCATTGCATTCCCCAACTCCACAACTCTATGTAATATCATTCTTTCCTCTTTTCAAAGGGACCACTCCACTTAGGCCTCAACTTTCATGGAAAAATTCGCAATCTAGAATTAAAGAGGAGAACATTTTGCCCTAGTTCGAATGTTCAAGTGATGATGTGCTTATCGTGCCATGTTTTGGTACTTTCCTTGTAGAATTTGGCATTCTCATAGGTGTGTAGCCTAAATTTCTCTAATTCATGCATCTGATCCATTCACTTCCTTCCTGGGAGCTCTAGATCTAGATTCAACATCTTTGTGTCCTAGTAGGCCTGATACTCTAGTTAAACTGATAGGTGGCATACTTTGTCAAACACCATGTAGTACGGCGAGGTCCTAATAGGTGTCTTGTATGTAATCCTATATGCCCAAAGTGCTTCATCGAGCTTAATGGACAATTCTTTCCTTGTGGAATTCACTATCTTCTGCATGATTTGCTTCACCTCTATAATAGACACTTCAACCTATCCACTTATTTGAGGATGGTACCCTGTTGCCACTTTATGCCGCACACTAAACTTACCTATAAGAGTTTTCATTGTTTGATTTTTGTAGTGCTTACCTCCATTGTTGATAATAGCTCTAAGAGTACCGAACATTGTGAAAATATGCCTCTTCAAAAATCTGCTGTCTACTTTTGAATCATTGGTTGGAAGAGCGATGGCCTATACCCACTTGGATACGTAGTCCATTGTAAAAAGGATGTATTGGTTCCCATAAGAGGGTTGGAAAGTTTCTATTATTTTTTATGCTTTTACGGTTTTACCCATTTTTGTAGCTTCTTTATAGCTTTTATGTGATGTTGGAATGGGTGGTACGCTCCTCACGGTGGTCAAGCAAGCTTGGTGTGAGTTTTTACCTTTTTAGAAGTTTAAAGTGAAAAGAGTTAACTTTATTCAATATTAGGAGATTAGGTCATCATATGGAAATTTCGATGGTTCTATCAGCTCTGGAAGATCCTTTTTGTTTTAAAGAAAAGGTTGGTTCAAGTTTTGGAGTCTTCACTTTGTGTTTGTGTGGTTTTTCCATCTATGTTTAATGTTTGGCCAAGTTTGACTTTAATCAATATTTTGAGTAACACGCTCAATTGAAAATTCCTTTAGTGCAGCTAGATCTAGAACACCAAGTTTTGTCTAGAATGACATTTGGTTCGGTTCCCGAGATGCTTGCAAAGAGTTTTATGTTGTTTCAGCATTTTAAGTATTTTTTGGGGAAAGTTTTGACTTGGTTAATATTTCGATGAGACAACCTTCGTTGGTTATTTCATTAATTTCTTTGAGTCTGGAATGTCGTATCCAGTTGGGTACTATAGTTACTTACATCAACGGTGTTCTAAATAAATTTCAGACCTTCTTTGGAGGAAATTCAAATTCCACAATGTTAAGGTCTAGCTGAGATGCTGGTGCAGGCCATATTGCTCTTCGCATTCGCGATCAAGAAGCCACGATAGTGAAGGTAAGGCTCATTGGTCCCCGTGATTGCAGAGATGAGTGTTACGATCGTGAAAGGAATATTTGTCATTGTTCGTGATCGCATACCTGGGTCCCACGATCGCGAATAGCAATTTTCCTGATTCTTGTGATCTTTAAGACCCAGTTTTGTCCATCTATTTCTCATTTCCAACATATAGAAACCCAAATTTTGTGAGAGCCTCTTGATAATTTTCGAAGATTCTTGTTGCCTTGCGCTGTGAACTCTTTCGAGGGTATTCTTAAACATTTTCCCATCCCAAAAAACTTATAAGACTTGTGTGTTTGTGTTGAATTCATCCATTATTTATCCTATTAGGGATTGTGTTTGGTGGGAATGATTTGAGCTCTTTTCTGTGCTCGGAATGTACAAAATTTTGGAGCACAAGTTCCTTGAGCTATTTGGAATGTTACACACTACACTTTTGAGCTCGGAATGTACCTTAAGTTCTTAGAAGTTATCAAGTGAGTCTGATAATCTATCACACTATCAAACGACTCCAAGGAAGGGAGAATGCGATACCCCATAGTAGGGAAAGTTGGAAATAGGGTCAATAGAAGTCGGAAGGAGTTGGAGGCCAAGTAAGGATTCGTAGGAATCAACTTACCTACGTAAGCTATTAATTTAGAAGTCTTACATACCTAATCTATTTGAGTACGTACAAAGCTTACGTAGTATGGATTACATAGGCTCTTAAAATAGGACGAGATTACGAACCCACAAGGAAGAGGAAAAGAGGACACGTGGCAGCCAATGGAGGAGTGACACGTGGAAGCATCTCAAGCAAGCAGGTGACCCCCTACTTAGGGTCAAGTAGGTGACCCACCTACTTGGGGGAGGTGGGCCCCACAAACACATGGCATCCCCTAAGAGGCTGCATAAATGCGGTGGTCCAGTCACGGCTGGACACGTGTCACCCTAAGGGGATGAAACGTGCCACATTCAAGGCATCCCATATATACATGATAAATGACTGTTAACTTCAATCCTTAGCCAAAAAAATCAGCAGCAACATGAAATAAGAACCCTAAGTCTAGAGAGAAAAAGAGGACGACTAGGAGAGAAAAATAGGTACGTTCTGATTTTGCTCCGTAAATTACTTATTTAAGGTATCCTAAGGCATTATAGCGGTGTTTAATAACATAAAAATCCATTTTGGGGCAGATAGAATGAGCTACGAACAGTCCGCAACTTTCAGCACGCTAAAGAGGTTTCTGAAGAGCAATTTTGGCTAGTTTTGGCCAATTTTGGGTAAGGTAAGATTTCTCCTTTAACTTTGGACTTTATGAGGTTGTTAGGGAGTGTATTATGTACCTTTTATACTGCTGAAAGTATAAAAAAATCGTGGATATGCTCAACGAAAGAAACTATCTAAATTAAAGTCGTCGTATGTAAATTGTAGTCGGAATGAGGCGTTGTATGTGTGGAGGCTGATGCTGGTTGTGTGGGGTATGCTGTAGGGTCTAAATTTTTCCTAAAAGAGGTGGCGGATATTCTGGTGGAAGCCACATGACTCCCTCTTTGTATGGTTAAAAGTTTTGCAAAATAGAAACTAGAAACCTTATTTTGGCGTCATAGTTTCGAGCGAGTGATTTGGAGTTTATATTGTCTAATGTTGCCATGTTATACATATATATGATCTGATGGTTATGTTTTTGGTTAGCTGTAGGTGTTAGGGACGTAATTGGGAATTTGGATAGGACACATTATAGAGGAGGTGCTGCCCGATTTTCATTAACGCCTTAACTAGCTAAAGAACTAGTCAGGAAGATGAGCGAGGGGTTGAGTTCTATGAATACTCATATGTAACCTAAGATGCTGTAAAGCCAAGGGTTATTAATATTCATGTTGCTTTTATATTACTTAGGTTCAGAGGACGACGAGACGAACGAGATAAAGAGTAGCCCGTAAGACGTATGTGAAGCTTTCTCTTGGCATGTTCTTGGCATAAGTAGGTAAAGCCTTTCTCTCTTTTCGTATGGTCATGTCTTAGAAATACATTATGAATTGTTTGTATACAAAACATGGGAATAATTCCATTCATAAAGCTCCGAGTACAGTTCATAATTCTTATCCACTTCGTGATGGTACAACTCCTGTAATAGTTGAGCTATTCCCTTTTTAAGGCTTCTATAGGATGAAAGGTAATATATGTAGAGCTATTACCCTTGAGCCTTCTGTACATAAAATAGTAACTGGATGCATGGGAAGCATGAAGTATAACTCCTATTCATTTCTTAATATCAAAGTTCTTGAAGTAGTTAAACTACTACCCTCGATTCCCTATATGATGAATACTAATTGAATGTATAAGCTCCTGGGCCTAAGGACTCTATAATGACAAGTGCCTCTGATTGCATAAGCTATTTGGTATTACCTCAATAAAAGTCTAGGAATCTTGAGACTCTGTTGATATGGCCCCTAATGGCATTTAGAGGATACGTGAGATGATGATCATTTTGATCCTCAAATGATAGTCCATGATGATTGTTATATCAATTCTTAGATGATGAGATAATCGCATATGGTTCCTCGCTACTCTACTCGTACAGGCCATTAATACATCACTCACTGCGTCCCGTAAAGGGCTGGGCAGGATAAAGTCACCGCATCCCATAAAGGGTTGGACATGATAAATTCACCACGTCCCATTAAGGGTCGGATATGATAAACGATAAAATACTGATTCACCACGTCCCCTGAAGGGCCGGGCATGATATATGATGAAATAATTATTCACCGCATCCCATGAAGGGTCGGGCATGATATATGATGAAATGATTATTCACCGCATCCCATGAAGGGACGGGCATGATATATGATGAAATGATTATTTACCGCGTCCTATGAAGGACCGAGCATGATATATGATGAAATGATTATTCACCGCATCCAATGAAGGGATGAGCATGATACACAATAAAATGACAACTGCACTGGGTCCCTCATCGAAGGGCAGGATACAGTCTGTAGGCATGTATGTGGAAATATAGTGACACACTTGAAGTACCAAGTCCCATAGTGGGCTAGGTATGGTATGTAAGGAAGGTATACATGCCCTCATGTCATAAGATGCTGGTAGAGAAATTCGTTAACTGTTATATTTGTTTCTTGCATCCCTACTTTAGTTGTTAGCTCAGTTATGTGTTGTTATGCTTTCTATACTTAGTACATATATCGTACTAATACCCCATTATCCGGGGGGTTGCATTTTATGCCCATAGGTACAAATGTTCATTTTGGAGATCCACCAACTTAGGGTTTCCACTCAGCAATGTTGGGAGCGCTCTACTATTCTGAAGCTTAACTTTTTATACTAGTCATGTAATATGTATGTACTTAATTGTCCTGAGGTACGGTAGGCGCCCTGTCCCGCCATATGTTGTTGTTACTATTTTTAGAGGTCTGTAGATATATGTATATGTGGGTTGTTTATAAGTTTGTTTCGACTGTGCCTATACAACATGTTGTAACTATTTTCATGTTATGGCAGCCTCGTCGGCTTGCGTGCCCTTTCATGATATGATACAAATAAAAGAGGCTATATGTACAAGAAAAAGTTTTAAACTATTGAGGTTTTTGTGTATAGTATCATATCACACACGGTTCAACTTAAGTGTAGCTGATAGATACGCATAAAGGGGTCAAGATCAGACCCCAGTTGCGGACTACGAGGTTGGGTTGTGACATGGAACCTTGTGATGTAATTGGTTTTTGATTTCATATGCGGATCCCAATATCAAATTTTAATTTCCTTTTAAATAGTTGTAATATGGGTATCATTGGCCTTGTTTATATAAGTTATTCGATAATTTGATAGAGCGGCATTGTTAGAAGGAGGAACAGAAAGGAAAAGCTCCAGATTTGGCCTTGAGGTAGGCTATGGTTCTTCCTTTTAGACTTGGCTTGGTCTGAACTTGTATATTATGGGTAGTGATGCATTTTTAGGTCGGTAAATTTATGTAACACCCCAAAAGTTGGAAAGGTCGAAAACAAGGGAAAAGATGAACTTCCAAAAAAATGTAGATTTTTAAACTAGGTGTAACCACGAAGGCCATCATGGGTCATGGTATGCACCACACCTCAGAGTGATCCAATGTGGTGGTGGTTTTGAAACTTAGTCCTATAAGTAAGGGACCACAAGAAATTGCACAAAACAGTAAGGTGCGCGGCAAGTCCGCGTTGTCCACTTGCTCCCCCATAGTGCAATTTTTCCCCAACTCAAAATCTGGCCAAAATTGCATTCGCTAAAAATTGTTGTATCTAAGAGCACATCCTCATCGCAGACTTGGTGGGGTTTTTATCTCAGAATTTAGTTTTTAATGGGGACACTTTAGACATTTTCCTAATTGTTAGTTAATGAATGTGGACATTTTTAGGACCTAATTCATCTCAATAAACTATACTAAACGGTTATTTCATTCATTTTATCACAATTCACCTATTCAAAAACATTTCTATCTAAAAAACTCTCAAGGACTCCATTGAAAACTTACAAGAAATACAGTCAAGCTCTCTATCAAAACTCCTAAATTATTTCAAATCTTTGGTCTTCTCACTCAAGGAATGTGAGTATTCGATCCTAGGGTACTTTTACCCATGGAGCCCTACAAATTCTCTACTTTTTCAATCAATTAAAGTATGTATTTTTATGGGTCTATGATCTCTACTTTAATTATATGGATTATGATTTTAACTATGATTATAATCCTCTTAATATGAATTGATGATTATTGCATTGAATTGATAAGCTTTTTGATAAATTCTCCTACATTGATATTTAGGGTACATGATATGGATGATGAGTATTTTCAATTATACATCCAAATTATATTATTTTCATGAATAATGTATGGGTTGATAAAATGTATATGATCATGCATGTTTTCAAGATTGTTTCACAATTAACAAGTTAATTAATCATGTACTCGTGTTTCTACCATAATTTCAAGTATAAGCTATGATCATAAATTTCAAGTAGGTACACAAGCTTTCTGAATGAGGGTGATTAAAGAACCTAATGATGTTTTATAAAAAGATTTGTAACGATGGAATGCCTACACCCATATTACATGAATCACATCATAATGAGTTATTTCTATGAACATGATTATGAATTATGATTATGAAAGACTTATGCTTTATGAAAAGTATGATTTACGATTATGTTATGATATGTATTCCGTAGGATGTTGACTTGGAACGAAAAGACATTGAAGTGGGGGCTTGACCTAAGCCTTAGTAGCAACCTCTAGTCCCTTAATGATGATAATGTTGGACATAGTCTACCTTGGCAAGTAGTGTCCTCACTTCGTGATGTGGGGATCATCGGATTCCATGTAATAGCTCACATGGTCTTAATGTTGGTTATAATTATCTCCCACATATGTATGGTTCTTATGATGCTTTACAAGATTACTCCTATCCTTTATTTTGAAATTATACTCTTATGGTTTAAGGTGATTTTACCCTCTT
Organism: Solanum dulcamara; assembly: GCF_947179165.1. Taxonomy (NCBI): domain Eukaryota; kingdom Viridiplantae; phylum Streptophyta; class Magnoliopsida; order Solanales; family Solanaceae; genus Solanum; species Solanum dulcamara. Next base: position 39,887,752 of record NC_077240.1, on the reverse strand, counting down.
ATGCCTACTTATGATTTCAGTACTTCTATTATCATGCTATTTGAAACAGTCATTTGCAAAATATGGTTTTATTATGCATTATTTTGCCTACATACTTAATACATTCAAATATACTAATGCATACTTTATTGCCTATATTATATCACAATATATGGACGGATGCTCCATATTATTATTGTGGCTAGTAGGAGATCCATTGTGAAGATTGTGTAGTGAGTCCTCGTGCTTTAAGGGCAAGCCTAGTCATTATTTCTTTTATTGTCATTCCTAGACTCTTATGATTTTTAAAGAGTATTCCATGTCATGTGATTACTTTATTGAGGGTGAGCTAGGAACATGTCCTAGTCACCGCCTCTAGAGTCATGTAGAGGCATGTTGGGCATATTGTGTAAGAAATCTATGTTGTCATCATTATCTCTAGTTATGCTATATTCTTAGATTTTTATGAGTTTCTGTTTATTGTTTACCTTATATATGCTTTTGATATGCTAAGAGTGTTGGTTGGGGTTTATTTGGGAATCCTAATCGCCGTCTCACGCCTATGCCATAGTTCAGATCATCACATGAAGGCATACCTCTTTCTCTTTTTTGACTTCTAGTGGCTGGCTCTTTTCCATGTCGACGAATAGAAGACTTTATGACCTGCATACAATCACCAAACCACATATAAGAAACTTCAAATTGTTACTATAAATAAGATACATACACCAACAACCAACCATCCCACACTTCAACGTTATCATAGAATGCACAACAATTTAAGGTACTCAAACTTCCCTTTTACAACAAATTTTAATCAATATGCAATCTCAAACTCCACAAAAATCACCCTAGGTGAGTGCATAATGAACTCTACTCAAGAATAAAGGCACAAACACATTTCATGCATCAATAATCCCAAAAGGGTATTTAAGCTTCCATAATTTCAATACATTTAAGCTCAAACCTATCTTCAACCCACAATTAAACTCAGATGCTACTCAAGACATCACATACATAATCAATTTTAGCATAACCCCAATAATTACAGATAAATTAGCATGTATGTTACTCCATAATTCACAATGTAATACAAATATAGCACAATTTTCTCAAATTCCCACAACTAAACATGTTTGTTACTTAAGAATTCACATGACATGTACATTTAATCACAAAGCTACAATTTCCCATAATTTTTCAACCTAGGGTTTTAGTTCAAGAGGGTCATACAACAATTTCATGTCCCCAAATAAATCAATTCAAGAGTATAAACTTCTCACCCATTACAATTTACAACAAATTTTAAGCCAAATATAATAAAAAAATTCGAAATTTGGAGAAAAACTACACCCATAACAATCTTCGACTCCCAAAGTGAAGAAAAGTTGAAGAAAACATACCTTAATAACTTGGAGTAGATGAACCATAAGAGGAACTAGTTGAAATTCAAGAGATCAACGCGGATTGAGAGAAGAGCAGAAAGTTTGGGCATAGGGAAGGGGAATATTCATCAGTTTTGGGTGATGGAAATAAGGGTTTGGGTGGATTTGGGTAATAAAAGGGGATGGAGATAGGTTGGGTTATTAAAAATGGGTCAAAACCCATCTTTTTAATAAACACTGCCGAAATTGGACCAAAGTCTACACTACGTACTTGTTGTGAACTTAACTATTTTGTGAGAATTGTTTTCAATTTAGATGGGTGCATAAAATTGATCAGGTCTTCAACGTGGACCTTACTTACCTAAAAATTGAAAAAGTTGAGAAATACCTACTTGGGCCCATTTGTGCGTGAAGGCAACAAGTCTGCGATGCGGGCTTCTGCGGACTCCACTATTTCTATGCAGTTTGAACTTTTCTTTTGTGTTTCAAGTAAAATTCAACCCAAGACTTAATTTACAAGAAAAAAAAATAAAAATTCAATTTATCCTAAGATCACAAATACTTCACTAAATCATAGGTTTCCTCCAATTTAGCCCCTGATTTATTGTGGTGGTACAACTCAGCTCCTTCCTTACTCATTTTATAGCTCTAATGCTTCTTCTACACAATCAAAATCATTTCCAAAATAATGCTTGAATCCTTGTCCATTTATCACGAATGTTGTTTTCATTGCATTCCCCAACTCCACAACTCTATGTAATATCATTCTTTCCTCTTTTCAAAGGGACCACTCCACTTAGGCCTCAACTTTCATGGAAAAATTCGCAATCTAGAATTAAAGAGGAGAACATTTTGCCCTAGTTCGAATGTTCAAGTGATGATGTGCTTATCGTGCCATGTTTTGTTACTTTCCTTGTAGAATTTGGCATTCTCATAGGTGTGTAGCCTAAATTTCTCTAATTCATGCATCTGATCCATTCACTTCCTTCCTGGGAGCTCTAGATCTAGATTCAACATCTTTGTGTCCTAGTAGGCCTGATACTCTAGTTAAACTGATAGGTGGCATACTTTGTCAAACACCATGTAGTACGGCGAGGTCCCAATAGGTGTCTTGTATGTAATCCTATATGCCCAAAGTGCTTCATCGAGCTTAATGGACAATTCTTTCCTTGTGGAATTCACTATCTTCTGCATGATTTGCTTCACCTCTATAATAGACACTTCAACCTATCCACTTATTTGAGGATGGTACCCTGTTGCCACTTTATGCCGCACACTAAACTTACCTATAAGAGTTTTCATTGTTTGATTTTTGTAGTGCTTACCTCCATTGTTGATAATAGCTCTAAGAGTACCGAACATTGTGAAAATATGCCTCTTCAAAAATCTGCTGTCTACTTTTGAATCATTGGTTGGAAGAGCGATGGCCTATACCCACTTGGATACGTAGTCCATTGTAAAAAGGATGTATTGGTTCCCATAAGAGGGTTGGAAAGTTTCTATTATTTTTTATGCTTTTACGGTTTTACCCATTTTTGTAGCTTCTTTATAGCTTTTATGTGATGTTGGAATGGGTGGTACGCTCCTCACGGTGGTCAAGCAAGCTTGGTGTGAGTTTTTACCTTTTTAGAAGTTTAAAGTGAAAAGAGTTAACTTTATTCAATATTAGGAGATTAGGTCATCATATGAAAATTTCGATGGTTCCATCAGCTCTGGAAGATCCTTTTTGTTTTAAAGAAAAGGTTGGTTCAAGTTTTGGAGTCTTCACTTTGTGTTTGTGTGGTTTTTCCATCTATGTTTAATGTTTGGCCAAGTTTGACTTTAATCAATATTTTGAGTAACACGCTCAATTGAAAATTCCTTTAGTGCAGCTAGATCTAGAACACCAAGTTTTGTCTAGAATGACATTTGGTTCGGTTCCCGAGATGCTTGCAAAGAGTTTTATGTTGTTTCAGCATTTTAAGTATTTTTTGGGGAAAGTTTTGACTTGGTTAATATTTCGATGAGACAACCTTCGTTGGTTATTTCATTAATTTCTTTGAGTCTGGAATGTCGTATCCAGTTGGGTACTATAGTTACTTACATCAACGGTGTTCTAAATAAATTTCAGACCTTCTTTGGAGGAAATTCAAATTCCACAATGTTAAGGTCTAGCTGAGATGCTGGTGCAGGCCATATTGCTCTTCGCATTCGCGATCAAGAAGCCACGATAGTGAAGGTAAGGCTCATTGGTCCCCGTGATTGCATAGATGAGTGTTGCGATCGTGAAAGGAATATTTGTCAGTGTTTGTGATCGCAGACCTGGGTCCCATGATTGCGAATAACAATTTTCCTGATTCTTGTGATCTTTAAGACCCAGTTTTGTCCATCTATTTCTCATTTCCAACATATAGAAACCCAAATTTTGTGAGAGCCTCTTGATAATTTTCGAAGATTCTTGTTGCCTTGCGCTGTGAACTCTTTCGAGGGTATTCTGAAACATTTTCCCATCCCAAAAAACTTGTAAGACTTGTGTGTTTGTGTTGAATTCGTCCATTATTTATCCTATTAGGGATTGTGTTCGGTGGGAATGATTTGAGCTCTTTTCTGTTCTCGGAATGTACAAAATTTTGGAGCACAAGTTCCTTGAGCTATTTGGAATGTTACACACTACACTTTTGAGCTCGGAATGTACCTTAAGTTCTTAGAAGTTATCAAGTGAGTCGGATAATCTATCACACTATCAAATGACTCCAAGTAAGGGAGAATGCGATACCCCATAGTAGGGAAGGTTGGAAATAGGGTCAAGAGAAGTCGGAAGGAGTTGGAGGCCAAGTAAGGATTCGTAGGAATCAACTTACCTACGTAAGCTATTAATTTAGAGGTCTTAAATACCTAAGCTATTTGAGTACGTACAAAGCTTACGTAGTATGGATTACATAGGCTCATAAAATAGGATGAGATTACGAACCCACGAGTAAGAGGAAAAAAGGACACGTGGCAGCCAATGGAGGAGTGACACGTGGAAGCACCTCAAGCAAGCAGGTGACCCCCTACTTAGGGTCAAGTAGGTGACCCACCTACTTGGGGGAGGTGGGCCCCACAACCACATGGCAGCCCCTAAGAGGCTGCATAAATGTGGTGGTCCAATCACGGCTGGACACGTGTCACCCTAAGGGGATGACATATGCCACATTCAAATCATCCCATATATACATGATAAATGACTGTTAACTTCAGTCATTAGCCAAAAAAATCAGCAGCAACATGAAATAAGAACCCTAAGTCTAGAGAGAAAAAGAGGACGGCTAGGAGAGAAAAATAGGTACGTTCTGATTTCGCTCCGTAAATTAATTATTTAAGGTATCCTAAGGCGGTATAGCAGTGTTTAACTACATAAAAATCCATTTTGGGGCAGAAAGAACGAGCTACGAACAGTCCGCAACTTTCAGCACGCTAAAGAGGTTTCCGAAGAACAATTTTGGCTAGTTTTGGCCAATTTTGCATAAGGTAAGATTTCTCCTTTAAATTTGGACTTTATGAGGTTTTTAGGGAGTGTATTGTGTACCTTTTATACTGCTGAAAGTATAAAAAAATCGTGGATATGGTCAGCGAAAGAAACTCTCTAAATTGAAGTCGCCGTAGGTAAATTGTATTCGGAATGAGGCGTTGTATGTGTGGAGGCTGATGCTGGTTGTGTGGTGTATGTTGCAGGATCTAAATTTGTCCTAAAATAGGTGGGGGATATTCTGGTGGCAGCCACACGACTCCCTCTTTGTATGGTTAAAAGTTTTGCAAAATGGAAACTAGAAACCTTATTTTGGCTTCATAGTTTTGAGCGAGTCGTTTGGAATTTATATTGTGTAATGTTGCCATGTTATACATATATATGAGATGATGGTTATGTTTTAGGTTATCTGTAGGTATTAGGGATGTAATTGGGAATTTGGATAGGGCACATTATAGACGAGGTGCTGCCCGATTTTCGTTAACGCCTTAACTAGCTAAAGAACTAGTCGAGAAGATGAGCGAGGGGTTGAGTTCTATGAATACTCATATGTAACCTAAGATGCTGTAAAGCCAAGGGTTATTAATATTCGTGTTGCTTTTATATTACTTAGGTTCAGAGGACGATGAGACGAACGAGATAAAGAGTAACCCGTAAGAGGTATGTAAAGCTTAGAAATACATTATGAATTGTTTCTATATGAAACATGGGAATAATTCCATTCATAAAGCTCCGAGTACAGTTCATAATTCTTATCCACTTCGTGATGGTACAACTCCTGTAATAGTTGAGTTATTCCCTTTTTAAGGCTTCTATAGGATGAAAGGTAATAAATGTAGAGCCTATTGACTCGTGTTCACTTCTAAATTCTAAGGCGCTTAAGGTAGTTGAGCAATTACCCCCAAGCCTTCTGTACATGAAATAGTAACTGGATGCATGGGAAGCATGAACTATAACTCCTATTCATTTCTTAATATCAAAGTTTTTGAAGTAGTTGAACTACTACCCTCGATTCCCTATATGATGAATACTAATTGAATGTATAAGATCCTGGGCCTAAGGACTCTATAATGACAAGTGCCTCTGATTGCATAAGCTATTTGGTAATACCTCAATAAAAGTCTAGGACTCTTGAGATCTGTCGATATGGCCCCTAATTGCATTTAGAGGATACGTGAGATGATGATCATTTTGATCCTCAAATGATAGTCCATGACGATTGTTATATCGATTCTCAGATGATGAGCTAATTGCATATGGTTCCTCGCTATTCTACTCGTGCAGGCCATTAATATATCACTCACCGCATCCCGTGAAGGGCTGGGCAGGATAAACTCACCACATCCCATAAAGGGTTGGGCATGATAAATTCACCGCGTCCCATTAAGGGTCGGGTATGATAAATGATGAAATATTGATTCACCGAGTCCCCTAAAGGGACGGGCATGATATATAATGAAATGATTATTCACCACGTCCCATGAAGGGCCGGGCATGATATATGATGAAATAATTATTCACTGCATCCTATAAAAGACCGAGCATGATATATGATGAAATGATTATTCACCGCGTCCCATGACGGGATGAGCATGATACACAATGAAATGACAGTTGCACTGGGTCCCTCACCAAAGGGTGGGATACAGTCTGTAGGCATGTATGTGGAAATATAGTGACACACTTGAAGTACCAAGTCCCATAGCGGGCCAGGTATGGTATGTAAGGAAGGTATACATTCCCTCATGTCATAAGATGCAGGTAGAGAAATTCGTTAACTGTTATATTTGCTTCTTGCATCCCTACTTTAGTTGTTAGCTCAGTTATGTATTGTTATGCTTTCTATACTCAGTACATATATCGTACTAATACCCTATTCTTCGGGGGGGCTGCGTTTTATGCCCGTAGGTACAAATGCTCATTTTGGAGATCCGGCAACTTAGGGTTTCCACTCAGCAATGTTGGGAGCGCTCTACTATTCCGAAGCCTAACTTTTGATACTAGTCATGTAATATGTATGTACTTAATTGTCCAGGGGTACGGCGGGGGCCCTGTCCTACCATATGTTGTTGTTACTATTTTTAGAGGTCTATAGACATATGTATATATGGGTTGTTTGTAAGTTTGTTTCGACTGTGCCTATACGATATGTTGTAACTATTTTCATGTTATGGTAGCCTCGTCGGCTTGCGTGCCCTTTCATGATATGATACAAATGAAAGAGGCTATATGTACGAGAAAAAGTTTTAAACTATTGAGGTTTTTCTGTATAGTATCATATCACACACGGTTCAACTTAAGTGTAGCTGATAGATACGCATAAGGGGGTCCAGGTTAGACCCCAGTTGCGGACTATGGGGTTGGGTCATGACATGGAACCTTGTGATGTAATTGGTTTTTGATTTCATATGCGGATCCCAATATCAAATTTTAATTTCCTTTTAAATATTTGTAATATGGGTATCATTGGCCTTGTTTATATAAGTTATTCGGTAATTTGATAAAGCGACATTGTTCGAAGGAGGAACAGAAAGGAAAAGCTCTGGATTTGGCCTTGAGGTAGGCTATGGTTCTTCCTTTTAGACTTGGCTTGGTCTGAACTTGTATATTATGGGTAGTGATGCATTTTTAGGTCGGTAAATTTATGTAACACCCCAAAAGTTGGAAAGTTGGAAAACAAGGGAAAAAAGATGAACTTCAAAAAAAATGTAGATTTTTGAACTAGGTGTAACCACGAAGTCCATCATGGGTCATGGTATGCACCACACCTCAGAGTGAGCCACTGTGGTGGTGGTTTTGAAACTTTGTCCTAGAGGTAAGGGACCACAAAGAAGGACCACGGGCTGTGGTGAGCACCATGATGCATGGTGCCTTCCGTGGGCACCCCTTCCCTTAGGCCCTCAGAAACTTTTAAAGGCCAGGACCATACCTCACCAACATGGGTCGTTAGCCTTTCATGGACCATGGTGGGTCTCTGGTGAGTACCCCTATAGATCCTCCTACAGGTCTTGCACCATGCCCATGGTTCACCGACTGTAATGACCTCTATGGAACATGAAGATCTATGCTGAGGAAGTCCTGAAACTCTTCCCCTGCAATCTAAATTTCATGATCAAGTTAATAACCAAGGGTCGTGGTGATGATCACAGACCGTGATGGTTCCTCCATGGTGAGTCCTAGTTACTGTTAGATAAAGGATAATTTGGTCATTTCCCTATTCTTTCATTAATGTGTGTTGACATTTTTGAGAATAGATTCATTATATAATTGTCCTAAATACTCCTAAGTCAATTATTTTCCCTCATTAATTCCCAAACAACTTTAAGACTTCTCTATCAAGGTTTCTCAGAAGTTCATTTTCTTCATCAAGTTTTGGCTAGGGTTTCTTCAAGGAGAAGTCTCCTTTCTCAATTCCAAGTTCAAATTCATTCAAGGTATGTGGAAATTGATCCATGGGTTGTTTTCACCCATGGAGTCCTAATGTTTTCATTCAAAATCTCATGATTTTCAATTAGGTATGTAACCCTAGTTTTATAAATTATATTTGGCTATTTCAATTATATTTTGAATCATTATAAATGATCATTGTAAGTATGTTCTACATTAATTCAATGATTTCAAGATGAATTATGAATGCCCATGCATGAAGTGGTTTTCCAGGTTTTTTACATGAATTATGACTATGAAACTCAATGATATTCAAGTATTTCATGGCTTTCAATAAAATTGAATATGTATATGAGTTTTACTCTAAATTGAAGTATGAATTATGATCATGAATTACAATTTTTTCAAGTTATGAATTTCATGCAACTTATAAGGAAAGGTGACTTAGGGCTCTATGTTGGTGACCTAAGAACCAAATAACATGAATTATGCAAGTGTGATATTGTAATGTTGAAATCTTATGCTCACATTCCAAGTATGACATAAAAATGAGCTAATCTATGAATCATGATGTTTATGAACAAGTTTATGATATATGCTATATGTGTTTCCTGGGGTTTGAATTAGAATCGAATGATGACTTGTGGTGGAGGCTTGACTTACGGTATCCTAATATAAAGTGTCTTGTCTTATAATTACATGTCACCATAGGATTGTAGTTATGGCCTAGGTAGTCGATCCACATGTAGCATATGAATATAACTCGCCTAGCAGGGTAGAGTCTACCTTGGAAAGTAAATTCCCCTTTCTTCCATTGTATGGGGAGACATCGGGATTCAATGTTATAGCTAGCATAATCTTATTGTCGGTTATGGTTCTATCCCATATATATGTATACTTTCCTTATGTTTTCTTATGATCTCTTTATGTCTTTTAAATGCTTGGATCATTGCGGTTTTTTTCATTACTTTACTCATTCTCTTTTATCAAATACGTTAATTGATCATTGCATCCTATGATTTTTTTTGGACATCTTGCCTTCATACTTAGTACATTCAAACTTACTAACGTATATTGTTGCCTACATTGTCTCATAATACAGGGGTTGAGATTATTTTCCCATACATGGCTAGTTGAGCTTCCATATAGGTAGATTTTTATAAGTCCTCATCTATCGAGGACTAGTTATGAGTTGTTTTCTTTCAAAGACTTTAATTTCATTCATAATTGAGGGTGATCTAGAGACATGTATTAGCCCCCCGCCTGTCTGAAGTAGCAAAGGCATTGTTGGATAGATATTGTAGAGTCTTTGTTGTCAAATTTGGATACTTTTTATGATTCATGATTTATATTCTTCTTATGTTATTTCCACATTAATATACCTTATGTATGCTTAAGATAGGTCAAGAAGCTTGGTTGGATCCCTTTGGAGTATCAATCGTTATGTTACGATTATGCCCTAGGTCGGGTCATGCCAATTTAGGTGTGATTAGACTTTTATGTGGATTAGGAGTTGATAGCCATCATCAATTATTAGTTTGGATCTTAGACATTAAAGAGTTTGTCTAGATGATTTCTTGTGTTTGTTGTATCTCTTAGTTTCCTTAGAATATGCTTCTAGGTGATTTGCAACATAGGATGCCACTTGTTTATTTTGGTTGATTATGGTTGTTCATTTTGGTGATTTTTTTGGTTGTAATTTTGCCTTACATGCTTGTGTTATTAATATGTTGGAGCAAAGGTTGTGCTTGGGTACATTGGCAGTTCAGGTTGGTAATTTGATGCCCTTAGTGGGACTTTTTCCTGATTGGAGTGATATAGGAATGTATGATATGCCACTCGCCTTATTTGTTTACCGTTTTGCCAAAAACTGGAAATTTTACCTCTAAATGCTATAATTAATTGAAAAGACAGAGATTTTGGTTAGTTATAAATATAAAGTTTTGAGCAATACTAGCAATCTCATTGCTTGTGGTATATCATGCTTTTGATGAGCTCGAGGCACGATTTTGGGTGGCCCTTTTATTGACCTTGGGCTACACTATTATATTCACTTTTGATAAGCTCGAGGTGTGGATTCTGGTGGCTTATTAATACATATTTCTGGTTATTAGTTTGATTTTGATGATCTTGAGGTTTATTCTGGGCATTTTATTATACGTCAGGATTATTTTTCCGTATCTACTATTTTACATTTCATGCATTCTTCCGATATCTTATGAGTCAAGGCTACTACTGTGATTACCTAAGTTGTTCGATTTACTTGACTTTTGTAGGACTGGCCCGTACCCTATTTCACCCATAATTGTAGTTTGATGTGTCGCTCCTTTATTATTATAATCATCGTGCAGCTTAGATATATATTTGTTCTTTCTGAGCTCGATCAGCCTATGATACCTACTAAGTGTCCATGTTATTTTACCTATACTACACTTCTGCATCTTTTGATACAGCTCCTAGTTTGATTCACCCACAGCGCACACATGATCATTCGTTGTTGTGCCAGATTCAGATTGTGGTTAGCTACTAATGTTCAGAGACTAGCTATTTTTCCCTCTTTTGTACTAATTTACACTTGTATTTTCTGACAGTTGGATCTGTACTGTAAATGTATTGTCAGCTTTTGTTCTTAATGGTTCTTGTATAGCAGACACTAGGTCTGGGGTTCCATCTAGCGACAGTTTGTCATTTTGGACACTTTTGAACCTTTTGTATATTTTGTATTGTATTTACATATCTATATCTTTGCCCAATCTTTTTTGTTTTATTAGCCTTGCTTCCACCTTCTTAAGTTATTTTTTTCTATTTATTTAAATTAATGTTTGATTTTCGCTTCTGTGTTCGGTTGGCTTTCATACTCGGGGGGGGGGGGGGTTATAGTATGCACCATCATGGCCTAGGTTCGAGTTGTGATAAAGTGGTATTAAAGATTAGCTTTACCATTTTCACCAGTACAAGAACAAGTGTCTAGTATAGTCTTGCAAATTGGTACAATGACATCGGTATCAAATCTTCGAGAACTTACAGGGCATTGTGAGAAATTTAGTCACCATTCTTGTTTCTAATCAAGCACTAATGATGATAGAAACCTCTAAATCCTATTTATTTCATTCTTTCTTAGATGGAGTGAATGAGGTCTTCTCGAGGTGGACAAGGACCCTCCACGCCAATAAATAGAGCCTTTGCTCAAGATAGAGGCTAAGGTCAACATAGAGGCCGAGGAAGACCCAAGGCCACAACACTAATGTCGGAGCCAGATATAGTGGTTGAGCAGTTTGAGCATCAATCGATGGATGTAGATCCAGCCCATCCCTTACCAAGATTTGTGGCCACATCAATATAACTGGATACCCTGGCCCGGATCCTCAGCTTTGTGGAGGGAATGACCAAAGTAGGAACCCTTCTTAGAACTATAGTTGGACCTCAGTTCTGAGAGGAGGCATAGACCTCAGGCTAGGGAAGGGCACAGTATGATCAGACTCTAGTTCTGCAGCCTACTACTATAGCTCCTCATCCGGTTATTCAGCCTATTCCCACAGCCGCTCAACATATATAACTCAGGGCAGTTATGACTTTGGAGGAGTAGAAGACTTTGGAGAGGTTTATCAAATTGGGTCCTCACAAGTTCTTAGGTTCTATGGGCTAGGATGCCTATATATTTTTGTATAGCTAGTAGCGGAGGTTGCATAACCCAGGTTTGGTAGAGTCCCAAGTGGTTGATTACACTCATTTCCAGCTGGACGGCCCAATAAAGCAGTAGTGGAGGTCCTATTTTCTTTACAGACCCACGAGATCATCAATGATGATAGTCCTAGTTCTCCAAGGCTTTCTTAGAGAAGCATGTACCCCTCAGTTTGATAGAGAGGATGAGGGATGAGTTCATAGAAATAGTGTAGGGATCGATGTTTGTCACAAAGTATAAGTCTCAATTCCATGAGTTATCTAGGTATGCCACCGTGATTATTTTGAAAGTGTATGAGTAACTGCATAGGTTTTTCAGAGGATTATATATTCCTTTAAGGTTAGCTGCAGAGCAGATCATTGCATCAGTCTGTCCATTCTTCTAGATAGAAGACTATACCCGTACTATTGAGGCTATACATAATGCGGCCTATGGAGGCAGCGACAAGAGGCCTCACCTTTAAGGAAATTTTAGTGGATGTCAGTCACATGGTAGTGGTTCTTTTGATAGAGCTTATCTATATCAGTATCCACCTAGCCGACCAATTTAGGAATCCTTACAAATTACTTATGGTGGATCAGTGGGTTCTGGTAGTCAGAGCAACCAAAATCCAGGTCACTTTTCTCGAGGTCAAACTTCTAGGTACTCAGGCTGTGGTGGCCATTCAGGTGCAGCTGGAAATAACAAGGAGGTTCATTCTGAGGGTCGTGCTATGCGTGTGGTATGATAGGCCACTTTCCCAAGAAGTATGCTATGATCAGTCATCGCAGACCCTAGAGTTAGTAGGTTTTGGCCCCCAGGGCCATAATTTAGCTGCCTAAATAGGGTGCACAAAGTGGCAGAGATGATTCTCAGGGTATTAAAGGTAGTCCCAGGTAGGCCGGAAAGGTGGTAGAGATGGACGCAACCGTAAGTTTGGTTTTCTGGGTAGGCCAGAGGTGAAGGCATCAGATGTCGTCATTACAGGTATGATCTTCATCTCTCTATAGATTGCTTATTCTTTATTTTATCTGAAGTCTATTTACATGTATGTTTTTTCTTGTTTTGCGAGTCGATGGGATATTCTGTGTGAGCTATTTTTTGTTCCTAGGCGTGTAGCTATACCCATAAGTGATTCTTTAGTAGTGGATCGAGTGTATTGATCTTATGTGGTGACCATTTTGGTATGATACTAGAGAAGACTTGATTGTACTAGATATGGTAGACTTCGACTTCATTCTACACATAGATTAGTTGTCTACTCATAATGCAATTTTAGATTGCTTCTCCAAAACCATTACCTTGTGCATGCCCGGTATTTCTCCAATCGTGTGGGCAGGTGAAGCTAGTTATGAATCATGTGCTGTGATATTCTTCGTCAAGGCCCAGTGGTTAGTAGAAAAGGGGTGTCTAGCCTATATTTTTTATGTCCATGACACTGGTTATAACACTCTTTTAGTTGATTCAATTTTGGTGGTTCAAGAGTACCCTAATGTCTTTCCAACTAATCTACCTGATGTTTCTCCTGAGTAGGATATTGATTTCGATATTGATGTTGAGTCGGGTACATAACTAGTATCTATTCCCCCATACTAGAAGGCCCTAGCTTAGTTGAGAGAGCTTAAGGTGAAGCTCCAGGATCTCTTGAGTAAGGAGTTTATTAGTCTTAGTGTATCTCCCTGGGGTGCTCGTGTTCTATTTGTGAAAAAGAAGGATGGTACCTTACGTATATTTATTGATTATAAGAAGCTGAATAAGGTGACCATCAAGAATATGTACCTAATGCCGTGTATTGATGATTTATTTGACCATCTTTAGGGTATAGCAGTGTTCTCTAAGATAGACTTGAGATCAGACTATCACTAGTTGAGCATTAGGGAGACGTATATCCCTAAGACTACATTTAGGACTCGACACAACCAGTTCCTAGTCTTGTCTTTTTGGTTAACTAATGCCTTTACAACATTCATGGATTTGATGAATGGCGTGTTTAGGCCTTACTTGGACTCTTTCGTTATTGTATTCATCGATGACATCCTAGTCTATTCTAGTAACATACAACAGCATGTGCAACACCTAAGGATAGTACTTTAGACCTTGCAAGATCAGTAGTTGTATGCCAAATTCACTAAGTGGGAATTCTGGCTTGAGTCTATGGAATTCTTAAGGCACACGGTATCAAAGAATTGGATTATGGTAGATCCGATAAAGATAGAGGTAGTTTTTGATTGGGCTAGACCAACTTCTCCTTTTGAGGTTCGTAGTATATTCCATACCATTTGTATATTCCATACCATTTGTAGAGGGTTCTCTTCTATTGTGGCACCTTTGACCAATTTTACTCAGAAGAATGTTCATTTTCATTGGTCTAATGAGTGGGAGTCGAGCTTTCTAACGACCAAGGCCTTGTTGAATTCAGCTCCAATTTTTACTTTTCCTGTTGGGGGCTAGGGATTTACATCATATTTTGATGCTTTAGGTGTTGGCTTGGGTTGTGTTCTGATGTAGTAGGGTAGAGTTATTGCATATTCTTTTAGGTAGCTTAGGGTGCATTAGTATAACTACCCCACACATGATTTAGAGTTGGAGGCAGTATTCTTTGCATTGAAGATTTTGAGGCATTATATATCTTCAGCCAGAAAGACTATAATTTTAGACAGTGCAGGTGGTTGGAGTTATTCAAGTACTTTGATGTCACTATTCTCTATCACTCGGCAAGGAAAATATGGTACCAGATGCTTTGAGCCGGAAGGAGGTGAGTATGGGGAGTTTGTCATTCATATTTGTCTAGGAGTGGCCTTTAGCTTTATACATTTAGTCCTAAGCTAATCAGATAGTCTTTCTTGATATTTCTTAGTGGGTAGGGTACTTTCTTGTGTAAAGGCTAGATCTTCCTTGATGGTGTTATACCCCATACCTTTGTGCTTTGGAATATCTTCTTAAGCTTCTTAAAAGTTGTCCTATGACCCAGATTGTCTATAACCTGATTAAATAACTCTAAGGAAGGGAGAACGTGAAGCCCCATAAGAGTGAAGGTTGGAAATAGGGATATAAGGATTTGTAACAAGTTGGAGGCCAAAATAACAAGTCGTGAGACTCGACTCACTTGAGTAAGCTACCAACTTAGACGTCTTACATAACTAAGCTACTTGAGTACACGTCAAGCTTAAGTAGCAAGGAATATATAGGCTCTTAAAGTGAGACGAGATTACGAACCCTCGAAAATGAAGTAAGTAGGTGAGAAGTAGGTGACACACCTACTTGGGCTAAGTAGGTGACTCACCTACTTGGGGTGGACCCCATGCTGCCAAATGGCAGCATATGATTGGATACATGGCATAAGGTGGCGCCCTAGGGGAATGCCATGTGTCACCCGTAGGGGATGCCACGTGTCACCTCCTAAGGGACTATATATATGTATATTGATGACTATCCTTTCATTTTTCAGCAACATACACTTAGAAAAGATAAGTTGAGAGATAAACCTAGAAGAAGAGAGAATAGAGCTACAGTTCCCTCCAAAGCAAGGTAAGGCCCGATTTCATTCTGTGAATTAATAATTTAAGGTATTATACGGTGATATGATGGTGTTTTACAACATAAAATTTATCGTTAGGGCAAAGAGGAGGTTTTTGTTCTTGTTAATAGACCTGTTTTAGAATGGTACTAGTGTTAGTAATATGAGTATAACTCCTTGTGTAATGCTTCATTTCAAGTTATTCAAGATATTTTGGAAAGATATTTCATAGGTATATAACTTTCATTTAGACTCTAAACCCAGTTTTGCTTTTATCTACTCGAAAAAAGGTGATGAAGTATGGGGGAGGTGCTGCCCAGATTTTGTTTTGGAAATCCTACACGGACCGCTGTTGGTATTTTGGGCATATATTTTTGTAAAATATTATTGTAGGGGTGATTCGAAATTGTATGCGACCTTAAGACACATGTATATAATTTTACTTGAGGCCAGAAATCCTATTTTCCTCAATTACCCCTTCGAAACTAAGCGACAATATAAGATAGTAGGCTGTCCAGAATTCACGTTTTGATAGTTTTGGTATTTTTGATGAGTTTAATGTAAGGTAAGGTCTTTACTTTCAATTTGGATTTTATGATATTTTTATGAAGTGTATTACAAGTCGTGTAGGTGACTGGAAATATGAAAATCCAACAAAAATGCTTAGCGTTGGAAACAATCTAAAATTGGAGTAGATATAGTTGAATTGTAGTCGAAGCGAGGTGTTGTGCTTGTAGTGTGTGTCTGAAGGTGTGTGGTGATGTTTTTTAGGTCTTAAAAGTGTTCAAAATACATGTATGTGATGCTGGTTTCAGCCACACGGTCCCCCAATTCGTATGGTTAAATATTTTATGAATTAACGACTAAAACCCCTATTTTGGTATCATAGTTTTAAGTGAGTTGTTTGGAGTTTGTGTGGCATAATATTGAAGTAAATTACTTGTGTACATGCTGCTGAATGTTGTTTTGGTTGGATTCTCTTATTGAAGATGTATTTGGAAGTTCGGATAGGGAAGGTTATAAGGAAGATGTTGCCCGATTTCCGTTAACTCCTTAACCGATTAATAAACTACTTAAGAAAGGCATAAGGAAATGATTCCTGGGGATGTTTGGTTATAGTTGAGGAGCTGGAAGGTCGAAAGTTATTAATGTTAGTCTTACCTTCATGTTTAATAGGTTCAAAGGACAACGAGACAAGCCGGGCTAAAAGCAGTTGACAAGAGATATGTAAGGCTATTCCTTCTTCTCTTTGGCATGTCTTAGGTATAAGCGACAAATGGTATGTGTATGAAACTTGGGGTAATTCTATTCATGAGCCCTGAGTATGATTCATGATGCAAACGTTTTGTTCACTTCTGAATGTTAAAGCTCTTAAGTTAGCCGAGCTATCACTCTTGAACCTTCTATACGTGAGATAGTAATTGGACACATAGGAAACATGAACTATAACTCTTCTTCTCTTCTTGATACTGAAGCTCCTATTCCCTAGTTCTGAATACGCTATATGTCTCCGATTCACTCGTTGGCGGGAAAACTCTCATCGTAGTTGAGCTACCTTCCTTGAACCGTCTATATGTCAATTAGTAGTGGGGATATAAGCTCCCATTCCTAGGGACTTTGTGATGACAGATGTCGCTGATTTCCTTAATTCGGTTGGCATTACCTTAAAATGTGCTTACAACTCCTGAGATTTCACTTAATGTAGACCTAGGGGCAGTCAAAGGCTTGAGTACGGTATATGATAATGACACCGAGTCCCATAAAGGGCCAGGTACGGTATATGATAATGACACCAAGTCCCATAAAGGGCCAGGTATGATATATGATGATTATGACACCGAGTCCCATAAAGGTTTGGGTACGGTATATGATGATTATAACACCGAGTCCCCTAGTGGGACGGGTATGATAAATAATGATATGATTATAAAACCGAGACCCCTAATGGACTGGGTATGGTATGATAAGATATAATGGTATGAGAGGGTAACAGTATGATATAGATGTGCACTACTCCCTTCACTAAGTCCCTTACTAAAGGGCCGGATATAATAGACAAGCATATATATGAAAACATTGTAATGTACTTGTAAGGTATGAAATAATGTCATATACGATGGTATGATGCCATATACGTTGGTCTAGTAAGACCTAGTCCTATGGTGGGCCAGGAGTGATATGTGAGGGTGATATACATGCCCTCTTTTCATAGGATGAAGGTATACTGAACTCTTAACTGTTACACTCGCCCCTGCATCACTATTTCAGTTGTTATCTCAGTTATGATATTTTATACTTTACATACTCAGTACATATGTCATATTGACCCCCTCTTCTCGGAGTGGCTTTGTTTCATGCCTGCAGGTACAGACACAGGTTTTGGGAGTCCGCCAGCTTAGGATTCCACTCAGCAAGTTTTAAAAAAGCTCCATTGATTCGGAGTCGAGTTGTGGTACCAAACTTTCTGTGTATATATTTATTTATTTAGGGGTACGGTAGGGCCCTGTCCCACCATATGTTACTATTAAGGTTCTTAAAGGTCTGTGGACATGTGTGTGGGTTATATGTGTAAGTTCTGTTCAGTTCTGTCTACACGATGTATTGTCAATATTAAGATATTGTGGCAGCCTTGTCGGCTTGCATGCCCTTTCATGATAAGATACAAATGAAAGAGGCTACAGATATATGAAAATGCTATGACCCACTGGGGTTCTTATGTATAGTTCTTATATTGATTTTTAAATTTGATAGATACATATACGGGGTCCAGATCTGACCCTAGTCATGGCTTATGGGGTTGGGACATGACAGATGGAGCATATTTAGGCACAACTGTTTGATGAACCATAACTAAGGGTAATTTATAATAGGGTGCTCAGTGGGAAGGCTAGAAAGGTGACCTTAGATTCGTAGGGCATTTTGGGGATCGAGGGTCATATCTGTGACGCCAGTATTGGAGAATTAGTCAGGATAATTCTTGAGCATGCCCATTATTCCAGATATTCCATTCATCTCGGTGCAACAAAGATGCACCGCGACCTATGTAAACATTACAAGTGGTGTGGAATGAAGTGGGACAATACAACTTTTATGGCTAGGTGCGTGAACTTCAGTAGGTTAAGTTTGAGCATCACATGCCATGTGGTTTCACCTAGTGACTACCTATTCCAGAGGGGAATTGGGAGCAGATAACTATGGACTTCTTAGTATGTTTACCACGTACCCTCCTGAGGCTTTTATTCTATTGGGGTCATTGTAGATCAATTGACCAAGTCTACTCATTTTTATCGGTCAGACTACCTATACATCATAGAGGTTGGCTACAATTTACATCCGAGAGATGGTCCGATTGCGTTAGGTGCAAGTATCTATCATTTGAGATTGTGGTACTTAATTCACTTTTTATTTCAAGAGGTCTATATAGAGAGAGTTAGGTATCCAAGTCGATCTCAACACAACTTTCCACCCACAGATCGATCATCAGTCTGAGATGACTATTCAGGTCTTAGAGGATATTTTAGGGCCTATGTTATTGATTTTGTTGGTTAGTGGGATCTTTGTTTGCCTTTGGTAGAGTTTTCACATAACAACAACTACCATTTGAGCATCTATATGGCACCTTTTGAGGCATTTTATTGTAGGAGATGTCATTCCCTAATAGGCTGGTTTGATGCTTTTAAGGTTAGGCCTTGGGGCACTGATTTACTGCATGATTTTATGGATAGAGTTTGTATGATCCAGGAGAGGCTCCATACTACCCATAGTAGGTAAAAAAGTTATGTTGATTGGATGGTTCGACCCTTGGAGTTTATGGTTGGAGATTAGGTATTCCTACGGGTGTCGCCCATGAAGGGGGTGATGAGATTCTAGAGGAGGGATAAGCTTAACCCCAGGTTCATGGGCCCTTTGAAGATATTCATACGAGTAGAAAAGGTAGCTTATGAGTTAGCCTTTCCCCTAACACTTTAAGGTGTCCACCCTGTATTTCATATTTCCTTATTACGGCAGTATGTTCTAGATAAGTCTCATGTACTTCAGCGGGATTTGGTTCATCTTGATGAGTCCTTAGCTTTAGAGGAGGAACCTGTGGATATTTTAGATAGACGTGATAGGAAGCTAAGGTATAAGAAGATTTCATCGGTGAAGGTCTAATAAAGGCATCATATAATCGAAGAGGTCATTTTACAGATCGAGCAGGACACGCAGACTCGATATCTTCATATTTTTAATCCATTAGGTAACTTTTTTTTCCTCGACTTTCAATGATGAACGTCCTATTAGAAGTGGATGTTATAATGACCTCCAAGGTCATTTCAGTGTTTTTGCATGCTTTTACCATTTTACCCCTTCCCGTAGCTTCTTTATAACTTTTATGTGATGTTGGAATGGATAGCACGCTCCTTTAGGTGGTTGGGTGAGCTTGGTATGATATTTTCCCTTTTTAGAAGTTTAAAGTGAAAAAAGTTGAAGTTAGTCAACATTTAGAGATTCGGTCATCATATTGAAATTTTGACGGTTCCATCAGCTTTGAAAGGTCATTTTTTATGTAGAAGGAAGGTTGTTCGGGGTTTGAAATCTTTGTTTTGAGTTTGTATGGTTTTCCTATTTTAACTTTAAAGTTTGGGTAAGTTTGACTTCAGTCAACATTTTAGGTAAATACGCTCGGATGAAAATTCTATTTGTGCAGTTAGCTCTAAAATACCGAGTTTGGTCTGGAACGACCTTTGTTTCAATTTTCGAGATGTTTGGAATCAATGTTAGGCTATTTGGGTGTTTTAAATATTTCCTTTGAAAAATGTTGACTTTAGTCAACATTTCAACGATACGGCCTTCGTTGGTTATTTCATCTATTTCGTTGAATATTGAATGTCGTTCTCAATTTGGTAGCATTTTCCATTTGCATCGATGGGGTTCTTAATGAATTTTAGATCCTTGTTGGAGGAAATTCAAATTTCTCAAAGTACAGCGCCAGCAGAATAGCTGGTACAGTCTATTTTATCTCTACTGGTTCGTGATACAGAAGGCGTGATCGGGAAGGGTAGTGTCATTACTCATCTCAATTTTAAAGAGAGTACCATGATCACAAAAGGTATTTTAGTCAGTATTAGTGATCACAGACTTCGGGTCCCGCATTCATGAAGATCAATTTTCTTGATTCTAGTGATCTTTAAGACCCATTTTTGGTCATCTCTTTCTCATTTCAAAAATATAGAAACCAAAGTTTTGAGAGATCCTCTTGATTATTTTCGAAGATTCTTGTTTCCTTGGGTCGTGAAATCTTGTGAGGGCATTTTGAAACTTTCTTGTCCCAAAAATCTTGTAAGTTTTGCCTATTTTTGTTGAATTATTCCATTTTGACCCTCTTATGCTTGAGTTCACTAGGACTAATTTGGGCCCTTTCGGTGCACGGAATGTGCCCATTTTTGGAGTACAAGTTCCTTGAGCTATTTGGAACCTTGTGATGAAGTTTGTTTTTTGATTTCATGCACGGGTCTTAATGTTGATTTTTAACCCAATTTTGATTTTTATTTTATATATTGGTAGTATGGGTATCATTAGACTTGTTTTGATAAATTCTTTCATAAATTGATAGAGTGTCATCTTTTGGAGGTGGCTCAAAAAGGAACACCTATGATTTAGCAGTTCGTGTGTGGTTTCGACCTTGAGGTAGGCTATGGTTTTTCCCTTTTAGATATGGCTCTGTTAGAACTTGTATATTATGGGTAGTAATGCATGTTTAGGTTGATAAATTTTAGCGTGATTAGCCGTATAAGTTGATTAGGAATTGATGGGCATCATCAGTGATTAGTTTGGATCTTAATCGTTGTACCCTTAGTCTAGGTGATTTCTTGTGTTGGTTGTATAATTTTATATCCTTAGAATTCTCTTCTAGGTGATTTGGAACTTAGGATGCCACTTGTTTGTTTTGGTTGATTACGGTTGTTCATTTTGGTGTATTTCCAGGTTGTAATTATGCCTTACAGGCTTGTTTTATTGATATGTTCGGCCTGAGGTCGTGCTTGGGTACGTTGGCAGTTCAGGTTGGTAATTTGATGCCTTTTGCAGGACTTTTTCCCTATTGAAGTTATATAGGAATATTTGATATGCCACTTGCTTTATTTGTTTCCTTTTTTGCCTAAAACTGGAAATTTTCCCTCTAAATGATATAATTATTTTAAAAGATTGATATTTTGGTAATTTTATAAATATGAGGTTTTGGGAAATACTGGCAATCTCAATTCTTGTGATATGTCATGCTTTTGATGAGCTCAAGGCACGATTCTAGGCAGTTTTTTTATTGACATAGGGCTACACTATAATATTCATTGTTGATAAACTTGAGGTGTAGATTACAGGAGGTCCGTTGATACATTTCTTGGGTTATTACCTTGATTTTGATGAGCTCAAGGTTTATTCCAGGCATTTTATGATACTTCGGGTTTATTGTTCCATATCTACTATTTTACATTCATGCATTCTTTGGATATCTTATGCGCTAAGGCTACTAAAGTAATTACCTGAGTTGTTTGATTTTCTTGAATTTTGTATGATCTTCTCGTATCATATTTCACCCATATTTATAGTTTTATGTCTCTCTCCTATTATTATTAGTATCATCGTGCTGCTCATATATATATTTGTTCTTTTTAAGCTCGGTCAGCATATGATGCCTACTGAGTTTTCTGTGTTTTGGTACTCATATTTCACTTCTGCATCTTTTGATGCACCTCCCATCTCGAGCCACCCCTAATGCATGCTTGATCATCTGTAGTTGTGCCAAATCTAGATTGTGGTGAGCTCTCAGCATTCAGAGATTTGCCGCTTTTCCCTTTTTTATACTAACTTACACTTGTATTTTTGATTAGTCAGCTCTATACTATATATGTATAATCAGATTTTGTACTTAGTAGCTCCTGTATAGGTGACACCAGGTACGGGGTTCGATCTAGCATCACTTCGTCATTTTGGTCACTTTTGGGCCTTTTGTTTATTTTGTATCGTATTTACTTATCTATACCTTCGCTCGATCTATGTTTTTATTTTAGTGTTGCTTCTGCCTTCTTATGATACTTTTTTTTATTTATTAAAATTGATGTTTGATTTCCGCTTTTGCATTGGGTTAGCTTGCCTACTCGGGGGATTATAGTAGTAGCCATCATAGCACAGATTTGGGTCATGACGGAAAGGACCCATGAAGTTCATGCCCCACACATCAAAGATCTTTAAATAATATGGTCCAAAACAAACAAGACTGAAGTACCTTCTGAGAAGTGTGCTCCCCTCCATGATAGCCACTGTAGGATGTTGAATGGAAACTTTGTAACAGTTGGTGAACCTCAGCTTTGGGCACACATCATCTAATCATTCTGTCAGTGCATTTTTTAAACAAGGCTCATCCCATATGTAAAATTTGGCCTCATACATCAACCTCTTCTTTTGCTATGTTGATGCACTTGGTTGGAAGACTCCACTTACTAGGTAATTGATAGTATGTTTATACCATGGCCACTCAGTAACCTCCAAATCTAAAACCTGCTCGTCTAGAAACTCCTTTTTAATTTGAATTTGTTCACCAATATGTGATGAACTCTCCACTCTTAACAAATGGTCTGCAATTTGATGGTCACATCATTTACGATATTTGATCTATATGTCAAACTCTTATAGTAATGGGATTCATCTAATAAGCCTTGGATTGGCATATTTCTTGCTGAATAGGTATGTCACGACCCAAGCCTATGACCTAGATATGACACAGCGAATGAGACACCTAGAGGTACCTCACCCAATCCTCTTAGCATTCATTTAGCTTTTTATAGGTAATGACATTCAATAACAAGCGAAAATAAAGGGATAGTGGGACTAAAGGAAATAACATAGAATAGGTATCAAGAGACCAACTTTAACATTATACATTATGTCCAAACATACCTCTAATAAAAAGGTTTGACAGGGGTTAAGACATGTACCTAGCTCACCCTCATAGTAAGTGGAACCAGTACTCAAAAGTATTTCAAATGCCTATACCAATCATGAACTAGAAAGGTGAAAGGGGTATTGTTTCCAAAACATGGGAAATCACCAAGTTAGTAGCCTTCAACAATCAAACTAGCTAGGTGGAGGTGAATGTGGAGCAACGCTGGTCCCTACATGGTAATATCATGTAGGTAAAAGAGTATGCGTTAGTACTTTGAATGTACTGAGTATGTAGGCATGCAATAACATATAATAAACATTAGAACATTCGTGTAATATGAAATATAGTTTAATGCATGAGAAATGAATCATGTACATAGCATCCGAAACATCCATTTTGTGGGAAAATAATCATAACCGATATTTAAGACCACACGAGCTATTACATGAAATCCAACATAACCCCCTACGTTGGCATAGGGAGAATACTTTTCAGGTAGATCTCAGTCAATTTCAATTATTTTTTTAACTTTAACTTTAAGGGCTTTTGTGGATCCACTAGCCTAAATATCCTACAAGGGCTCCTATGCTGGCTCATAGTTAATGCAACATGATACTTTACTTAAGGACCCTTTAGGTCGAGTCTCCATCTACATGCTACATTCAATACTAGGTCAAATCTCATAAAATAGCATTTAAATATCATAATAACATAATCATTCATATAACTTTAGACATCAAATCATCATTTGGTAGAATAGTTTATTAAAATCTTTTATTTGATTCAAATTAGTGAGAATTGTCCTTATCACATAGAATCTATTCTTTGGCTAAGACGCCCTTGCATCATCATTAATTTATCCTATCATTTCATAAGACTTCCTTTAATCATAGAAATTCACTTTCATAAACATTAATTTTGAAGTCAAAGCTTCTCAATTTAAACTTCATCGAAACATAGTGAATTTAGGTGGGTTCTATACAATTCAAAATTCAAATCTTTAACATCAACCAACATGCTTGAGAATATTGGAATTCATCAATTAAAACTTATTTAAAACAACCCACTAATACAAAACTTCTTTAATTCTTTCATAGAAGAACCTTTGATAAAATCATCAAACTTCATGCAATTAATAGTCATCATAAACTAAGATTGATGAATAAACTTAAAATAACTAATAAACCATGCATTTGTATTCATAGAATAAAAACTCATAAGATTTCATTATTTAAAATTAATATATTGAGTTTAGAAATCACTTGGGCTCCATGGGTGGAAGAACCCATGAAAGAGACCCATATACCTTGGAGAACAAGGCCCTAATGCAGTTGTGAGGTTGGAGACTTCAAGAACCTTGAAGTTGAACCCTAGGCTTTGGCCTGAAACCCTTGGGAGAACTTGAGAGGGAGGAACTTCTATGTTTTTGAGTCTAATTGTTAGCATGCGGGATTAGAATAGCTTACGGTCCTTACATAGGGTTCATTTAGTCCACAAAATGACCACACTTTGATGTTATAACTTGGGAAAAGACTAAAATGCCCTCATTAAAATAGCTGCAATTTGACCCTATGAGTCAACCCTATGGGTCATAGAACATTTTATGATCATAGAAATGAATCATCGTACAGTCTTTAAGAAACCAAGCCTTTAAAGTTTTCTTATGAGTCATTCTTACTACTCGTAATTACTTCTACGAGTAATCAAAGGGACTCGTCATGTAGAATTGGAGGGACCTTGAGGACTGTGTATCTGAACTCCCTCTATGACTCATTTCTACGAGTTATAGACTTGACGATGATTCTTAGACTCAAGTAGTCCTGCAGTGTTTAGAAAACTGGCAAACTCAAGGTCTCTAAAGTTTCTTGGTGAGTCATTTCTATGACTCATCTATGCTTCTATGAGTCATCAAGTAGACTCATAAACCTCTTCTTCCCTTGGACAAATTTTTAATCCCTTTGGTGAGTCCTATGAGTCAGTCCTACAACTCGTAGGATCTTCTACGACGTGTATAGTGAGTCATAGAACTTGATTTCATCCCATTATCCAGGATTAATCCTTCATTTCGACTCTTCAACTTATGAGGTCTTACAAGGTACTTGAGAGATGCATGGTCAGTATAAAAACCAACCTTAATACCTACCAGGTATGACCTAAACTTGTCAAATGCATAAACCAGTGCAAGCATCTCTTTTTCTGTAAAAGTGTAGTTTTCTTGGGTTGAATCGAGAGTCATTCTAGCATAATAGATAAAGTGAAAGATCTTCTCCTTACTTTTCCCCAATACTGCTCCCACTGCTATTTCACTGGCATCACAGATGAACTCAAAAGGCAACTCCTAGTAGGTAGCTATCAAGATTGGGACTTCAGTCTGGCGTTTCTTCAGTAGATCAAATGCCTGCATACAATTTCCATCAAAATAAACATTACCTCTTTTTCTAAAAGGATGAACATGGGCCTGGCGATCTTTGAGAAGTCTTTGATGAACCTCCTGTAAAACCTAACATGCCCCAAGAAACTGTCGACACCCTTGACTGAAATCGGAGGAGGTAATTTCTAAATCACCTCAATCGTTGTCCTGTCTACCTATAGACATTATTTAAACACTTTGTGGCCTAACACAATCCCTTCCTTCACTAGTAAATGATTTGTTTCCAAGTTAAGGAGAATATTGGTCACTTTACACCTTGCTAAAACCTTGTCCAAGTTTTGTGAACACAACTCAAAGGACTACCCAAAGACTGAGAAGTCGTCCATAAATATCTCTATAAAATCCCCCACCATATCATCAAAGATAGCCATTATACACCTTTGGAAAGTGGCAGGAGCATTGCACATTCAAATGAAAGGAAAGAAGAAAATATCACCAAAAGTAGTTCTTCCTTCGTCTTCTCCAACTTCAAACCTGACAATCTGATGTACTTTTTAATAAAATATATAAAAGTTCTATTCATAGCATATAAAATGCAGAATTAAAGTAGGTGCACTGAAGTCCGAGACACGTACTTGGTTTATTTTCGTATAATTTTTCATTTCCTGTATCGGCATGAATTTGTGCTATCCAAAATTAGGTCCACGACGTAGTTGAATCAAGGGTCTTGGTTACATAATAAATAGGGTGAAAGATCTTCTCTTTTCGCTGCCCAAAGACTGCTCCTACTGCTACATTTCTAGCATCACACATAAGCTCAAAAGGTATCTCCCAATTGGGAGCCATTAAAATTGGAGCCTCCATGAGCTTCTTCTTTAATAGCTCAAATGCCTACACACATTTTTCATCAAATGTGAATTTTATTTCTTTATCCAACAAACTACACAAGGGTCTGGCTATTTTTGCAAAATCCTGGATGAACCTTCTATAGAACCCTGCATATCCCAAGAAACTATACACTTCTTTTCCTAAAATCGGGGGTGGTAACTTCTCTATTAGTTCTATTTGACTTTGTCTACTGTCAGGCCTTTTTTGACAATTTGTGACCCAGACAATCCCCTCTGTTATTGAAAAAATATATTTCTCCCAATTCAGGATAAGATTTTTCTTTTTGCACCTTGCTAACACCTTGTCTAAGTTCTACAGACACAAATCAAATGATTTTTCGAAGACTGAGAAGTCATCCATAACAATTTCCACATAATCTTTGACCATGTCATGAAAGATTGCTATAATACACCCTTGAAAAGTTTCCAGAGAATTACATAGCCCAAATAGCATACGCTTAAAGGAATACGTTCCATAGGTAAAAAAGAATGTAGTCTTTTCCTGATCTTCAGGTGCAATTGCAACCTGATTATATCCTGAATATCCATCCAAGAAATAGTAGTACTCCTTCCCTGCTAACCAGTCTAGTATTTGATCAATAAAAGGAACTAGGTAGTGATCTTTCCTTGTAGCGTCATTCAACTTCCGGTAATCCATGCAAATTCTCCATCCAGTGACTGTTCTAGTAGGGATTAACTCCTTTTTTTCATTTTTGATCACAGTCATTCCTCCTTTTTTAGGCACACACTACACTCGACTTACCTATTTGCTATCTGAGATGGGATATATGATACCTGTGTCTAGCTATATAATAACCTTTTTACTCACCATATCCTTTATTAATAGATTTAATATACCCTAAGGTTGTGCAACTGGTTTATGCCCTTCTTCCATGAAGATCCTATGCATGTACAAGGCTGGGCTAATCCCATGTATATTAGCCATTTGCTAGTCCATAGCTTTTTTTCTTTGTCTAAGCACCTCCAGAGCTGCTTGGACCTGCATTTCAAAAAAAGAGTATGATAAGATTACCGGTAATGTGTCATTGGAACTAAGGAATGCGTACCTAAGATGGGAAGGTAATGGTTTTAACTCCAATTTAGGAGCTTCCTCAGTCGAGGGTTTGGGTGAAGGACCTAACACTCTATTCAATGACTCTAACTAATGCTGAACATAGTTATGGACTCTAACCAAGGCTACTGATGGCCAAGGCTATAACCAAGGCTAAGGATAAATATTTATTCTAACCAAGGCTGTAGACAGCTAAGAACTCTAACCAAGGATGCAAATGGCCAAGGAATGTAACCAAGGCTGGAGATAGCCAAGGACTCTAACATAGCTGAAGAAAGTCAATGATTCTAACCAAGACTGAGAAACTCTAATGCCCCGAGCCTACCCTTGATGTGGACGGCACTTGGAAAGCCATTGTTGGTCCCAAGAGAACCACTTGGCCTGAGTAAAACACTCATCGGAATAGAATGCAACATATAACTTGATATTCTTTAGCATAAATAATGAAACTGAAATATATAGTAATATATGAGACGAAAATCAATGTATTCAAAACCTACTCACGAAAATAAACTGAACATTGTCTAACTAGTCTATGAAGCCTCTAGAATACTGACTCTGAAATTAGTACCGGAACAGGCCTACGGCTACCTCAAACTATTAACTAATAACTTAGAAGTAAAGACGAAAGAGTGCCTCTGAAGGCCAAGAGATATCACCAAGATAAGTAGAAACTTCTCTTCAACGATGGACGTGGCTAGATTTCAGAAACCATTTTTGATCCCAAGAAAACCACTTAACCTAATTAACTCACTCAGAAGAATACTTTAATTCATAAATAAACTCATATGACAATGAATCATGCAACTTAATATCATTTAACATAAATCATGAAGCTCAGCTCAAATATATAGTAATGTACGAGACTTAACTTAATGTTTTCAAAAAATACTCACGAAAATAAACTGAACGCTGTCTAACTATTCTTTGAACCTTCTAAAATATTGAGTTAAAAATAGGTACCAAAATAGGCCCACGTCTACCTAGAACTATTAACTAATAACTGACAAGTAAAGACTCATGAGCGCCTCTGAATGCAAATAAGCTCACCAAGCTGAGTATATACTCATCTTCAATGGTGTGCTAGTTGAGGATCTCTATCACTTGTAGTTTCTTCATAAAATGATTTAGGTCGAATGATGTGAGAACATGAAATGTACGAGTATGTAAAATGGTAAAAGGAAATTTATAGCAGGATACTCAATTCAAGAAAGCTTTGAAAATAGCACAAATCAAATAAGTATGCAATTTAATAAAAGATAAATCTTTAAATATATATGAATTAGTAATGCAACTCAGTATATGAAAATATAATACTTTACTTCTCGGGATGTTTCTCTAACCAACAACCACCACTTATGAGCTAGTGATGATACAATGAATTGTTGTCGTTTTCACAGCCGTCCAATATTTTGCTAGGGTACAGTACGCAAACTCATGTCATGGATTCATATAAAAGCCGTCTATGAGGCTAAGGAATCACCTAAATCAATCTTCACAATCCTATCCTATGATGGCTATGTAGTTTATGGGATTGGAGTTATCTGAACTCTTACCCAAATCGGTGTTCAATACTACTCTCAAAAATATAATTAATATGCTCATATCTCAAGTGAGTACATTTACTCTATTAACTCATTTATTTTGTTTTGGACTTAGCTCAAAACTCAACTCATCTTTTCTTTTTAAAATAGTCATGATCTCAACTCAAGTAAATGTATTTAAGAAATAATTTAATTTTCAAACCAATCTTTGACTTCTCAAATCAATCTCCAAAATGATGTTTATAAATGCTCAACTCATGTATACTCAACAATGCTCATGCTCAAAATAGTGATTAGGATACTTCTTAACTAGTACTCGAAATACTAATAAAATACTTCTTAAGTTGAACTCATGCTCAAACATATTTTTCAATTAAATGATAAAAATAATTATTCTTTAACTCGAAACAATGCATAAGTAATCTAAATGCAAGACTCAACTCGGGTTCATGTAATGCACACTTTAACATATAATCTCAAATGCTCAACTCATGAAAATCATCAATGTATAACGGAATATATATACAAGAACTCAATGGGATATATATAGATACCTCAAAAATCCACATTTATAGGAATTAAAACTCAAACTTGAGACTCCACTTGGCTATATAGAGATGTAGGGCACAACGAACTTAGTCCAACTTTTTGATAGTCTTACATATCCAGAACAAAGATTTGTTAAATGAACAAAATTGAAAATTAGGCTTGAAATCCTTGAATCCTAACTTTTCCTCTTCTCTTTAATTCTTGCTCTCCGAAGAGTTTAGATGTTAATGAGAGAAAAACCCTATTGGGTGCTGATAAAGAATGAATTTTGGTCTCAAAACATATTAGGTTAAGTTTGGCAAAGGTAAGAAAAAGACCAAAAACCCCTCATTAAAACAAATTGCGGGCAAATATTAACACCTAGGTTTGCCGTAGACCTGGTCCCTAGATTCAGTTTCAAAAGTTTTATCTTCTCTACGATGCGGACACATCCTGCACTACACTGACTCAAAATTTCACTTGGAGTCAAAATAATTACCCAGGTCCACAATGTAGACTAGATCCCTAATTCTATTTATTGCAAGTTCCCTCTTGGTTCTCAAAATTTTAGAAGGATATTGTAGACTGTTACAATATTTCTCCCTTAGGATCACTCATCCTCGAATGATGACCTCTCTTAGAGTTTACTCAAGGCACGAATAAAATGCAAGAGATTTAAAATATTAACTCAAGAATAACTCACTCAATTCCTCAAAACTCAAACAATCACTAATTCAAAGATAAGAATAAAATAGTACATTCAACATCAACACCAGCAGGAACAAATAAATGCGGGTACTTTGCTTTCATATCCTCTTCGGCTTCCCATTTAAACTCCTTAAGGAATTGATTTTTTCATAAAATAATGAATAAAGTGACCTCTTTGGTCCTAACCTTACGAACCTGACGATCAAGAATCTGGACAAAAACTTCCTCATAGGACAAGATACCTTTCACTCTAATATATTCGGTAGGAAAAATAAGTGAAGGATATCCTAAGCATTTCTTAAGCATGGAGATATGAAACACCAGATGAATGACATCTAACACATATACTCAACATTACTTTATTCCCAAACCTTATTACTCCCATTATGGGCGAAACTTTAAAATACACCCAATCATTGACCATAAACTCCAAGTCTCTTCTCCTAACATCAGTGTGGGATTTTTGATGGCTTTGCATATTATTCAACCTTACTTGGATGATCTTCACCTTTTCTATAGTTTGATGAACCAAGTCTAGAACTATCAACTTAGATTCATCAATTTCAAACTAACTAATTGGCGATCTACATGTCCTCTCATGAAGAGCCTCATATGGGTCCATTTGAATGCTTGAACGAAATCTATTATTTTTCAGCAAACTCAATAAGTGGCAAGTGGTCACCCCAATTACCTTTAAAATTGATATAACATGATCTCAACATATCCTCAAGTGTTTAAATTGTACGCTCTGCTTGAACATTTATGTACAGATGAAAAATGGTACTAAAATTCACCTTCTAGCCTAAACCTTTCTGATCCAACCTCCAAAATTTAGAAGTGAATTAGGTACCTCTGTCTGAGATGATAGAAAAATTGACTCCATCCAATCTGACTCTCTCTCGAATATACAACCTAGCATAGTCCCCTGCCAAATCTGTAGTCTTAACGGGCAAGAAACAAGTTGATTTTGTCATTCTAGCTATAATCACCCAAATCAAATCATGTTGTCTGCCAGATCTTTCTAAACCTGCAATAAAATACATGTTGATAATCTCCCACTTCCACTCTATCAACTCTATTCTGAGCTACACCATAAGACCTTTAATGCTCGACTTTGACTTGATGGCAATTTAGGTACTTGGACACAAACTCTGCTATATCTCTATTCATACCATTCCACCAATAGACCTCTCTTAAGTCATGGTACAACTTTGTAGAGCCTAGATAAATTGAATATCTGGAGCTTTGGGCCTCATCCATAATTCTATCTCGAAGACCAACAATACTTGGAATGCATAATCTACATTGATACATCAACACCCCATCTCCCCCTTTTTCAAAAGGCATCATTTTCTTTTTATGGACATATTCATTCAATTGGAGGAGAATAGGATCTTGATCTTGATTTTCTTTTACCTCAACAACTAATGAAGACTCTACCCTATTTTGAACAATAACACCTCTCTCATTAGATTCCACAAAATGAACACCCAATTATGCAAGTCTATGCACTTCTTTGGCCAATTCTTTCTTCTCTTCCTCAACATGATCAGTACTCCCCATGGACAGCATGTTTAGGGCATCAACAACAATATTAGCTTTACCTGGATAGTAGAGAATATTCATAGCATAATCCATAAGAAACTCAAGCCATCTCCTCTGCCTCTAGTTCAAATCTGTCTACCAAAATACATATTGCAGGATTTTATGATCGGTAAACACATCTACATGTATATCATAAAGATAATGACACTAAATCCTGAGAGCGAACACCACGGTGGAAAATTCTAGATCATGAGTCGGATAATTACTGTGGATCTTAAGTTATCTCAAAAAAGAAGCTATGAATTTGCCCTTTTACAATAACACACAACCCAATCCAACTCTTGATGCATCACAATATATGACAAAGTCCTCTTTCCCTTGAGTAGGGAAAAAACTGGAGAAGTGGTCAACCTTATTTTCAACTCTTGAAAGCTCTTCTCATAAGAATCAGACAATTGAAACTTTGTCTTCTTCTGTGTCAATTGAGTCAATAGCGATAATATGGATAAAAATGCTTCAACAAATCTCCTATAATAGCCAGTCAAATCCAAAAACCTTCTTATGTCAGTCGAGGATGTTGGTGTGGGCCAGTTCTTTACAACTTTAATCTTCTACGAGTCAACTGGAATACCATCTCCTGAAATAATATGGCCTAAAAATATCATATATGCCAGCTAAAAGTCACTTTGAAAACTTAGCATATAACAATTATGAGCTGGTTGGCATGCTCGTTCTTATTCCTCGAATAGATCAAGATGTCATCAATAAACACAATAACAAATATGTTCAAATACTACTTGAACGCTCTATTCATGATGTCCATAAATATTGCAGAAGCATTAGTAAAATCAAAGAACATAACTAGGAAGTCATACGGACCATACCTAGTTCTGAAGGTCATCTTCAGGATGTCACATTTTCTTACTTTTAATTGATGATAGTCTGATTTGAAGTCTATCTTAGAGAAACAAGTGGCACCCTAAAGTTGGTTGAACATATCATCGATTATAAAAGGGATACTTATTCTTTATGATGACCTTGTTCAACTGATGATAGTCAATGCACATTCTCAAGGACCTATTTTTCTTGTGTACGAATAGGACAGGATCACCCCATGGTGAGATATTTGGTCTAACGAACCCCTTATTTATAAGGTCTTTCAGCTGCTCTTAAAATTCTCTTAACTCTTCGGGAGCCATTCTATATGGTAGATTACAAATAGGTAGAGTATCAGGAAGAACAACTATTTTGAAATCTATCTCCCTATCAAGAGGGACCCTAGGTAAATCTTCATGAAAGACATTTGGAAACTCATTTATGATTGGAAATTACTAAAGGGATGGTGTCTCCACACTCTCATCTCTAACACAAAAAATATGGTCAATATATCCCTTGAAAACTAACTTTTTGGCCTTAGGGTATTAAATGAATCGAACTTAGGCAAAGTTGGCCTACCTTTCGACTCTATGAATGGCTCATTGTAAATTGTAAGACCCCAATAGTAGGAGAGTTAGAACCAAGGAGAATGATACCAATTATTTGAACCACTTATGTTTACAAGTCACTCTACGGCTTGTAGAGCTTTCTACAGCTCGTAAGAGTGAGTCGTAGAGTGAGCACTTGAGCAAACCAAGATGTTTCTCTCAGAAGAGGTTCTACGAATTGCCAAGATGAGTCATCAAATTTATTACGGGTCAGAAGACGACTATCACAAAATTTCAAAGACCCTCCAATTGCAAGTTTTTTTGAGACCTCTAGGATGAGCCCAAAGAATGACCCAAAGAATTCCATGTAATATCTTACATTGTCTTAGATGTTGGTTAAAGGTATTATCCCAAACAATTTGAAGTTAAGTTATGAGTTGAAAGTTGAAGTTGTATGATATTCATTGACCATGAGTTTCATTTGTTTTAAAATGCTTTTAAGACTTACCCATGTTCATTATGATTGGTCATGCACCTTATAGCATATTGATTATGTTCTTTTACTTGTTAATGCATACCTCACATACTTAGTA
This sequence comes from Solanum dulcamara, assembly GCF_947179165.1. Taxonomy (NCBI): domain Eukaryota; kingdom Viridiplantae; phylum Streptophyta; class Magnoliopsida; order Solanales; family Solanaceae; genus Solanum; species Solanum dulcamara. The sequence continues at coordinate 39,853,746 of NC_077240.1, read as the reverse complement.
CATTAAAATGTACTAATACATATTTTGCCAATATTCTCACATAATATAGGGATGGATTACACTCACAATCATCCTATTTATGGCTAGAGATTGCTCTAAATTTTCAAGGAGTTGGTGAGTCCTCATTTTATCGATGACATGAATTTTATTCATGTTGCTATTACTTTGACCTTTCTTCTATTATTAGGGTGAGCTAGGAGCTTGTCCTAATCCCCCATAAAAGACTAGACTATAGAAATGATTAGATGACTTATGATGTAGTACGGTTTGGACGTCTATTATGTGATTTCCCTTAGTCCTATTACTTTGTGATGATTACTTCCTCTTAACTTTATTGATTATTTACCTTATGTATGATATGTATGCTAATATGGCTTATGGTTAGGGTTCCTCGTATCCTAATTGCTATGTTATGGCTTGGCCTTAGTTCGGGTCATGACAAATTTGGTATCAGAGCACATGGTTTAGAAGAGTCCTAGGAAGTCTAACATGTCCTGTTAAGAAGAATCATATTCATTGATGTTAAGCATGCCACATCCTTGAATAGAAGGCTACGAAACAACTTAGGAAAAGTTTCTTCTTTCATGATCTATGTCGTGTGGTAGATTGGTCACTAAGTCTTTCCCTCTAACGTTTGCTCTTTGAAAATTTTAAAATATGCCTCCAAGAAGATACTCCGCTAGAAGGAATATTTGTTGAAAAGGATCAACAAGCTCTGAATAATCGTATGAATGATCAAGTTTCCAATGTTAAATTCTGAGCGACCTTCCAAGTACTTGCTCAAGTTGTTTCGGATCAAGTTAAACATGAGGTGGTGGCTCCCGTGAACCCAAATGTTGTTACAATGGCAATAAGATTTCATGATTTTATGAGGTTGAATTCTCTGGAGTTTGGGGGTCCTAAAGTTGATGAGGATCCACAAGAGTTTGTTGGTAGCATCCATAAGAATGTTGAGATCATAGGGATTAGCTTAGTTGAGAGGGAAGAGTTGGCTACATACCAATTGAGGGGTGTTGCTCAAATTTGGTTTGACCAATGGAAAAGTGAGAGGCCTAGAAAGGCGGAGCTTGTAACTTGGGATAATTTCAAGGGTGTGTTTCTTGATAGCTTTTTCCCAATAGAGTTGAGGGAGGACAAAGTGAAAGAGTTCATCAACCTTAAGCAAGATGGTTATCAGAGGTACGCTTTGCTCGACCACATGAAGCCACGTTTAGTATGGTCAGCACCTTTCTTTTCTAGCGTCTTCTCTTAGGTTCCTTCCTTACATGCTCATCTCCACCATAAGTGTAAGGGAGTATGCCCTCAAGTTTACTCAATTGTCAAAATATGCTCTATTCAGGGTTGCCAACTCAAGAGCTTTATGAGTATGTTCATATCAGAAGTGTCGGATATGGTAGTGATGAAGTTCAAAATGGGTATATTGATTCTGGAGATAGATATATCTAGACTCATGACCTATGCAAAGCAAGTAGAGGATGAGAAATTAAATATGAAGAATAAGGAGTCCAAAAGGCCAAAGACCGATGGTAGTGAATTCTCTCATACTAAGCTCGAAAGTGGTGGACGTTTGTCTATGATACAAAAATAGGGGAAATCTAGATCAAAACAATTCCCAATCATGATCCTTGTGGCTCATTTTTCCCAAAAGTACTCCAAACAAGGGTCTTGTGTAATGCCAATACTCCAATATTTGACAAGGATAGGGTTTCTAAACCTAAGACTCAAGGAGGTTCGCCTATTGTCCAATTTATGCCCGCATGCAAGAAGTGTGGTAAGAACCACAAGGGTGAATATCTAGTAGATTTAAATGTGGCTACCGGTATGGCAAGCCGGATGATCATGCTAAAGAATGCAAAGTCAAAAATGTTTGTCCTCAAGGCCAAGTTGCTCAAGGTGACCAAGTATAACCAAAGGGCGGTAATGCAACAATAGGTGTTATGCCCTCCATGGTAGGCAAGAGGTGGAGGAGACTCTCAATGTTGTTACTTTTATGTTAAGGGTCTTTCACTATGATGTTTATAATTTCTTTGATCCGGGTATAAACTTGTATTTTATTTTCCCTTATGTGGACATAAGATTTGATGTTAGTCATGAGACATTATTAGAGCCTTTCTCCATTTATACTCCCGTAGGTGATTCGTTTGGGCTAAAAGAATATATAGAAGTTGTTCGGTTACGGTCTTCCATAAAGTTACTTTATATGATCTAGTTGAGCTTGAGATGATCAATTTTGATATTATTCTTGGTATGGATTGGCTATATGCATATTATGCCTCTATTGATTGTATAACCCGAGTGGTTCCAATTTCCAAATGACTGATCCTAGAACGGAAGGGTAGAAATTCCATGTTTAAAGGTCAATTCATTTCGTGCCTTAAAGCTTGGAAAATAATTTCCAAGGGTTGCATATATAATATTGTAAGGGTTTGGGTTTAGAATTTTAAAGCCCCTATTCTAAATTCGGTCCCCATTGTTAATGAGTTTCCAAATGTGTTTTCCGATAATTTACATGTTGTTCCTCCTAAAAGGAAAATTTACTTTGGCATGGATCTCTTTCTAGGTAGCCAACCTATTTCTATTCGTCCTTACTAAATGGATCCACCAGAGTTTAAGGAATTAAGGGATCAATTGAAGGACTTGTTAGACAAGGGTTTCATTAGACCAAGTATATCCCAATGGGGTGATCCCATTTTGTTTGTTATAAATAAGGATGCTTCACTACGTATATGCATTGACTACCAGCAACTGAATAAAGTTTTTGAGGATAGATAATTTGTTTGACCAATTAGAAGGGGCAAGTTACTTCTCCAAAATAGATTTCCGTTCCCGTAATCATAAATTGAGGGAGAGGGATTGTGATATTCCCAAGACGGCATTTCGAATAAGGTATGGCCATTATTAATTTTTAGTTATGTCATTTGTCTTGACCATTCCCCTGCGGCTTTCATGGACTTAATGAATAGTGTCACGACCCAACCCCATAGGCCGCAATTGGGGTCCGACCTGGATCCCTGTATACTCACCTATCGGTTGTAGTCAAATTGAACGATGAACAAGGTGATACTACTCACACAAAACCCCAATGAGTTAAAACTTTTTCGTGTACGTATGGCCTCCTTCACTTATTTCATAACACATAAAGGCATGCAAGCCAACAAGGCTTCTATAACAAAACAACATTCACAACATGCCGTATAGGCACAATTGAAACGAACTCACAAACAACCCACATCCATATGTCTACAGACCTCTAGGAATAGTAACATTAACATATGGCGGGACAGGGCCCCCGCCGTACCCCTGAATGTACAAATATATATGTTAAGTGACCAGTATCAAAAATTAGGCTCTAGAACATTGAAGCACTTCCGATATAGATGAGAGGAAATCCTAAGCTAACAGATCTCCAGAATGAATATTTGTACCTGCGAATATGAAACGCAGCCCCCCGAGAAAAGGGGGGTCAGTACGATATATGTACTGATTATGTAAAGCATAACACATCGTAACTGAGGCCATAACGGAAATAGAGATGCAGGGGACAAGTATAACAACTTAACAATTTACTGTACCTGCACCTTAGGACACGTAAATCATACACATCATCATATACTATGCTTGGCCCTCTAGTGAACTCGGTGTCATAATCATTTTCTCGTATTCACATGTCATCGTATCATCATGTATTTCATTTCATCATATCATCGTATACGGTATCATACCATCGTATACGGTATAATCTTATCATGTATGTCATCGTATTACATTCGGTTCACTACGGGGCTCGGGGTCGCAAATATATCACTCTAATCTCATATGCATGCCTATATAAAGTATCCGGTCCCTTTAGTGAGGGACTCGGTAAATAGAGTGGTGTACGTCTATAGCGTACCATCATAATATACATACCGTACTCATCCCTCTAAGGAGGGACTCGGTGTTCCTTCCTTATTTTGCCATATATACTATCATATTACAGCCGGCCCGGGACTTGGTGAATAATCGTATCGTCATAACATATAACATATATTGCACCTCACGTACAGAATTGTCTCCTCGTGCGTAGAACTATACACATCCGGCCCTGGATGCAGTGAAAGAAGTAATAAAGCTGCGCCCGACATAATATCCGGCCCATCGTGAGATGCGAAGAAAGAAGAGTTACAGCATGCACGAGTAGAGTAATGAGAAACTATATGCAACTACGTCACCCTCTGAGACTCAATGAAACACTCAAGTGAACCGTCACCTGAAGACCAGGAAGGTACTCATCCGAAGTGACCTTTAGATGTCAATAGGGGTTACATCAATTGGGGCCTTAGGAATCACAGACAAGCATCAAGACAATGCCACATAGCTTATGCAATCAGAAACATGGTTTATGCAATCATAGACATAGTTATGCAATCAGAGACATTGATCGTTTCAGAGCCTTCAAGAAAAGGAGCTTGTATCTTCATTTACTATTCACTATATAGCAGGCTCGAGAATAATAGTTTGACTACTTTCAGACTTTTAATGGTCAGAAGTGACTACAAGTCACGAGTTATACTTAGAGCTCATAATTGGAATTTCCTCTAAACCTATATCATATATCATTTCACTTAAAATTAAGCCATTCCAAAGGAAAGAAGAGACAGGCTTTATATGTACTAGTTTTCATCATATAGAAGACTTAAAGGCAATGACTCAGTTATTGCAGGAGTTCTAATATCAAGAAGTAAATGAGAGTCTCGACTCATACTCAGGGATTTATGAATGGATTGAATCCCAGATGTCATATACATATCATTTATAGCTTACATCTAAGACATGCCAAAAGAAAAGAAGAATAGCTCTACATACTTATTCAAAAAATGCTCCAAAAGAAAGCTTCACATACCTTGTCTGAATTATTCCTTATCCTGCTTGCCTCGCCGTCCTTTGAACCTATTCAACATGAAAGTAATATGAATATCAACCTCTTTTACTTTCTAGCACCCTAGTTTATACCTTAGTATTAATGGAATCTATTTCCTTAGTCGTTTCCCCGACTAGTTCTGTTATTCGCTAAGGCATCGACAAAAATTGGGCAGCACCTCCCCTATAATGTTCCCTATCCAAATTTCCAATTAGGTCCCTAAGACCTACAGCCAACCAACAACAACAACCTGCAGAAATTCACACTAATAATATACAACATAAACTCCAAACGACTTATTCAAAAATACGATATCACAAAAGGGCGTCTAGCCTTTATTTTGTAACGCCTTTCATTATACGCAATGAGGGGTCGTGTGGCTTCAAACAGCATCATCCACATCCCTTTTAGAATGAATTTAGTCCCTGCAACAATACATTAAACCCCTGCAGCAACAACTCACTCAAAACTATCAAAACGTGAATTCTGGACAGCTTACTGTTTTACCTTGTTGCTTCGTTTCGAAGGGGTAATGGAGGGAAACAAGATTTACGTCCTTCATGAAAGTTATATAAATGTGTCTTAGGGTCGTATACAATTTAGAATAACCCCTACATCAATTTTGTACAAAAAGATATGCCCAAAACACCAACAGTAATCCGTGTAAGATTTCCAAAACCAAAATCTGGGTTGTACCTCCTCTACACTTCATCACCCTTTTTCGAGAATCTAAAAGCAAAAATGGATTTGAAAGTCTACATGAAAGTTATAGAATATGAAATACCTTTCCAAAACATATTTAATCACCCGAAACGAAGCTATACACAAGAGGTTATACCAATATTACTAACTACTGTCCCCTCCAAAAACGGGTTTGTTAACTAGTTTTTTAACATTTTCCCTCTTTGTTCTTTCAACTTCCTCTTAAGTTACAAGATGAAGAATTAATTCCGTATACATTGTAAAATACATATATACACCTCCACGTGCTTAGGGAACATCATAGATAATTAATTCACGGAAGAAAAGTGAAGAACTTACCTTAATTTTTCTTGAACCATGGCTGTCGTAGTACTCTCTTCCTCTCACGTTTCTCTCTATGTTTGGCTGATGTTTTTGGACTCCAAATGACTTAAGAGTAATTAACACATATATATATGGTTCCTTAGGAAGTAACACGTGTCAGCCCCTAAGGGTGACACGTGTCAAGCCCTTATTGGGCCATGGATCCACCCTTAGCCTCCAAGGCTGCCACGTGTCCTTGGTGGGGCCCACCCCCAAGTAGGTGGGTCACCTACTTGACCCCAAGCAGGTGGGTCACCTTCTGTCATGTGGCACTTCCCTAGGCTACCAAGTAGCACCTCCTTTTGCTGCCACGTGTCGCCTTCTCCTCTCCCCCGTGGGTTCGTAATCTCTTCTTGTCTTAAGAGCCAATGTAATCCGCACTACGTAAGCTTGATATATACTTAAGAAACTTAAGTGTATAAGACTCTTAACTTAGTGGCTTATGTAGATAAATCGAGTCCTACGACTCATTACTTCGCCTCCAATTCCTTTCGGATTCTTATGACTCCATTTCCAACCTTCCTTCTCATGAGGTATCACAATCTTCTTTCCTTAGAGTTGTTTGATAGTGTCGTAGCTTATCCGGCTCTCATGATAGTGTCTAAGGAACTTAAGAAGATGTTCGGAGCTCGAGAGTGCGGGGTGTAACAAATAGGGTGTTCAAACAATATTTATATATGTTTGTCATTATAATCATAGATGATATTTTGGTTTACTCTTGGAATGAGGAGGATCATGCTAATCGCTTGACGATTGTGTTGCAAACTCTAAGGGATACGTAATTATTTTCCAAGAAAATCGAGGTGGCTTTTCTTGGTCACATTGTTTTTAGTGAAGGGATTATGGTTGATCCTAGGAAAATTAAAGTGATTGGAAATTGGTCTAGACCCTTATCTCCTTAAGTTATTAGAAGTTTCTTTGGCCTACCGGATACTATAGGAGATTTGTGGAAGGATTTTCATCGATCTTGTCACCTTTGACCAAGTTGACTCAAAAGAAAGCGAAGTTTCAATGGTCGGAGGCATATGAAAAGAGTTTTCAAGAGTTGAAAGACCGTCTCACTACTGCCCATATCTTGACCTTACTGGAAGGGTCCAATGGTTTCGTGGTATATTGTGATGATTCAAGGGTTGGTCTTTATTATGTATTGATGCAACATGGTAAGGTAATAGCATATGCTTCTAGGCAACTTAAGGTACATCAATGGAATTATCTGACCCATGATCTTGAGCTAGCGTAAGTTGTGTTTGATTTCAAAATTTAGAGACATTATCTTTATGGTGTCCATGTGGATGTGTTCACCAATCATAAGAGTTTACAATACATGTTTAAGCAAATAGATTTGAACCTTCAGCAAAGAAGATCGCTCAAATTATTCAAGAAATATGATATGAGTATGTTGTATTATCTAGGCAAAGCTAATGTGCTTGTCGATGCACTAAGTAGGTTGTTCATGAGTAGTGTTGCACATGTTGAGGAAGATAAAAAGTAATTGATCAAAGATGTTCACAGATTGGAACATTTAGGCTTACATTTGGTTGATTCTAATGATGGAGGTGTTCTTGTCCATAATGGTTAGGCTTCGTCTCTTCTAGCGAATGTTAAGGCTAAGAAAGACCAAGATCCAATGATAAGTGAGTTAAAGAAGTAGGTTGCCAAAAAATCCATTTAGGCTTTCTCCCAAGGGGGAGATAGTGCGCTGCATTACCAAGGTCATTTATGTGTACCTAATATTGATGGGTTGAGAGAGTTGATATTGAATAAGGCCCGTAGTTCACAATATTCGATTCATCCGAGTTCCACCAAGAAGTATAGTTACTTGAGAGAAGTGTATTGGTGGAATGGCATGAAGAAGGACATAGCGGAGTTGGTAGATAAGTGTCCAAATTGCCAATAAGTTAAAGTTGAGCATCAAAGACCGGGAGATCTAGCCCAAACATTGAAATTCCTACTTGGAAGTGAGAGGATATAAATATGGATTTTGTAACAGGTTCACCTCTTACTAAGAAGAAATATGATTCCATTTGGGTCATTGTAGATCAGATAACCAAATCGACTCATTTTTTACTAGTTAAGATGTCTTATGGTGTCGAAGACTATGCTAAGTTATATGTTCATGTATTGGTGAGACTTCATAGTGTTCCCTTTTCCATTATATTGGATTGAGGTACACAATTCACTTCACACTTTTGGAGGTCGATTCAAAAGGGTCTCGGAATAATGGTTAAGTTAAGTACCGCTTGCCATCCTTAGACCGATGGTCAAACTGAACAAACGATCCAAACTTTAGAGGATATGTTACTGACGTGTGTTATAGATTTTAAAGAATGTTGGGATGAACATTTTTGATCAATTGAGTTTGCCTATAATAATAGTTATAACTCTAGCATCTAAATAGCTCCATTCGAATCAATGGGAGAAGATATAGATCCAGTGGGATGGTTTGAAGTAGGTGAGATGGCCTTGATTGGTCCATATTTGGTGATAGATGCTATGAAGAAGGTAAGACTCATGAGGGGGAGGTTGAAACTGGCTCAAAGTAGTCAAAAGTCCTATTCGGATGTTAGGAAAAGAGAGCTTGAATTTGAAATAGATGATTGGGTCTATTTAAAGGTTTCACCATGAAGGCAGTAATGCATTTTTGTAAGAAATGGAAATTGAGTCCTAGATACATTGGACCTAGTAAGATATTGAGACGTGTTGGCAAGGTGGCTTATGAGTTAGATTTGCCAGTTGAGTCAGCTATGGTTCACCCAGTGTTTCATGTGTTCATGTTAAGAAAGTTCATGGGTGATCCAAACACTATTGTGCCATTGAAGGATGTAAGTGTTGAGGAAAATTTGACTTATGAAGAGGTTCCGGTGGAAATCTTAGACCGGCAAGTTAAGAAGTTAAGGAACAAAGAAGTTATGTCCGTCAAAGTGCTATGTAGGAATCAACGAGTACAATACTACTGGGAAGTGGAGGTGGATATGATGAAGCGATACTCGTACGTCTTTCCCTCAACTCAAGTTAAAAGTAGTAAGTTGTTCTTAGTCAAGATAAATTGAACTCTTACGTATTCAGTTCCTCCTATGTCATTCATATGCATGTTCATGAAAGTTGTTTTTTAAAGTCATGATTTTATATTTAGATGAAGTTTTTTGTTCCATGCATTTTATAATTTCATCATGTTCATGCTGGGTTTCTAGTCCTCTTTTTGTGTCCTTCCTATGATAAGTTAATCTCATTCGAGGACAAATGTTTCCAAGGGTGAGATATTATAAGACCCCAGAAGCCAGAGAGTTGGAACCAAGGAGAAATATCCCAAATTTTCAAACCCACTCATGTTTACGAGTCATGCTATAGTCATAGATATTCCTATATCTTATAAGGGTGAGCCGTAGAGTGACCCCTCGAGCAAAATAAGATGTTGCCCTCGCGAGAGGTTCTACGACTTGCCAAGATGAGTCATCAAAGTTGTTACAGGTCATAAGAATAATTCATGACAAAACTATAGAGACCGTCCAATTGCAGGTTTTTGAGACCAGCAGGACGAGTCCAAAGAACGACCCGTAGACCCTTTGACGGGTCATAAACATGACCCGTTCTAAAACTTCACAGACTCGAATTTTTAGGCTTTTCCTCAAACCTCTAGGATGAGTCTTTTAGATGACTCATCATTCCTTCGACGGCCCATAGTATGTGATTCATAGGGTTAATGTCTAAAGTTTAATAAGGGGTAATTGTGTCCTTTCCAAAGTTCAGTTCAATGAATCTAGACACTTTATGGCCAAGTTCAAAGTCTATAAATATTCAATTCTTCAAATTCCCCTCTTATTCAATTCACTCTTCCAAATTTCTCAAGGCAAGAACTCTCAAAGACTCTCAAGGTCTCACTCTAAATTCAAGCTAGGGTTTCAGATTTATTCCAAGGTTTCATCCCAATTCTTAGTGAGTTTAAGCAAGATAAGTGGGGATTGATTCATGGGCCCTTTTAATTTATTATGAACCCTAGTTTTTGTGAATTGCATTAGGCTAATTAAATTTCATTTTTAGATATTATCAATGATCATTATATGCATGTTCTCATGTGAATTGCATGATTGTAAGTTCAACTATGAATGCCCATACATAAAGCTATTCTTAAGCTATGATTATAAGTTAAAGATGATTTTTTGAGTTGATCATGAATTAAATAATTTTCAATGAAAGTTTATGAGTTAAAGTTGAGATTGTGATTTTAAAAGATGAAGTTATTATGATGATCAAAGTTAAGATCAAAGATGTTATTAAAGATGGTGATAAGTACAATTCTAACCGAGTTTATAGATTGTTATGAATCACTAAGTTAATGATCTATTCCTATAAGTATTAAAGATGGATTGATAGGCAGTTACTATCTTTCCCTATTATATTACGATCATGTTTTATGAGTTTCTATTGGCATATTGACTAAGCACCGAGAGGACTTCTAGGTGGGTTTTAGTCCGGTAACGTAGTTAGTTATCCAAGGGAATCATAGTAACAACCTAAAGTCCCAAACTACGTTGCCCGCATAGGATTTCCTTCATAGCATATCTAGTGGATCCACATATAGCACAGTTGAGTTGATTTGAGATGAGTTACCTATGGAGTATTCCCTGGCAAGGTAGCGTCCCTTGTCTCTATGCAGGAGTCATCGGATTCCATGTAATAGCTCGCATGGTCCTAGATGTTTGTTAAAGGACTTACCCCACACATGTTGAAGTTAATTTATGAGTTTAAAGTGTAAGTATGGTGTGCATTGACCATGAGTTTCATATGCTTTAAAATGCTTTTAAGCTTTACTCATTTCACTATGATTGGTCATGCATCTTCTGGCATATCGATTTCTTTATTTTACTTATTCATGCATACCTCACATACTTAGTACATTCAAATATACTAATGAATATTTTGCCTATATTGTCTCATAATATAGGGACGGACACTCATGACCATCCTATTTGTGGCTAGAGATTGCTCTAGAATTTCAAGGAGTTGGTGAGTCCTCATTTTATCTAGGACATGACTTTTATTCATGTTGCTATTATTTGACCTTTCTTCTATTGTTAGGGTGATATAGGAGCTTGTCCTAAGCCCCCATAAAAGACTAGACTAGAGGAATGATTAGACAACTTATGCTGTAGTCCAGTTTGGACGTTTATTGAGTGATTTTCCTTAGTCTGATTCCCTTGTGAGGATTACTTCTGCTTAACTTTTTCTTGATTCTTTACCTTATGTATGCAGTGTATGTTAAGATTGGTTATGGTTGGGGTCCCTCACATCCCGATCGCCATGTTGAAGGTTGGCGCAAGTTCGAGTCATGACAGAAACTAAAACTTGACTACTCGGGTTCTACAATCAACTGAGGCATAACAAGCTTAAAGTAAATCCATGCCAAGAATGACATCAATGTGAATCATGTCTAACTCAACTAAGTCCGTAGAAGTATCTTTATGGTAAACATAGACTATAAAATTATGGTAGACTCTCTTAGCTAGAATAGACCCACCAATAGGATTAGAACATTGAATGGTTCCATAGTCGTTCAGGAAGAATTCCAAACTTAACGGCTACATAAGGAGTAACAAAGACAATGTAGCACCTGGATAGTGTAAAGCATAAACATAAAGGGAAAATACTCGAAGCATACCAGTGACAACATATGGAGAGTTCTCCTAATCGTGGCGATTAGCAATAGCATATAAACAATTTGGACCTCTACATGTTCCTAAATTGGTACCTTTATGATTACCTCAGTTTGGCGGTGCCACCGAAGAAGATTGGGCCTTACTGGCCCTATTTCCTTGTATATAACACAGGTAGTCCCTCATAAATTGACCCATCTGGCAACATGTGTAGCAACCTCTAGTGCCATCATGACACTCACCCAAATGCAATCTACCACACTTACCATAAGGTAATTTACGTGAAGAACCTTTTTCCATTATTTCATGAAACTGATAAACTTGAGCTCTGAAGTTCTGGTTGCTTTGAGACCTCGGGTCATTCCTGTTGTTGGCTGCAGGTGCACTAGCTTAAAATGGTGCATAGCCAGAAGGAAGAAAGACATGTTATTATTAATATGTTTATGATAATTAGGCTCAGGTGGTACTGACTTGGCCTTCTTACTATGATGATCCTCTTTATCCTTTTTCTTATTGTCCTCTACCTGTTGTGAATAGACAATGAGTATGGAAATATCCATGTCCAAAATCATCAATGAAGCTTACAGTCTCTCTTGACATGCTTGCCTAAGCCAGATACAAACTTCCTCATCTTAGACTTCACATCCGAAACCATATCCGGAGCATATCTAGATAACTGGATGAACTTGAGACTATGCTCTTTCATAGTCAACCCCTCTTGTTTTAGGTTCACGAACTCCTATGCTTTTGCTTCCCTCATCTCTTATGAAAGAAGTGGTCTAGCAATGTACTTTCAAACTCATCCTAAACTGCTGGCTCGCCATCCTCACCTCAACTCTCCACCCACTAGTTATACCAGACATTAGAGACATCTTTGAGCTAATAGGAAACACGCTTAACTTCCTTAACCTCAGTAGCATGCATAGCATTTAGGATCTTTGAGATCTCATAAATAAAATTTTGAGCATCCTCCTCAATGTTGAACCTTGTGAAGAATAAATCTAGCAGTAGATGGCTCTTGAGAACTAGAGCTAGGGACTGAAGCATTTTGACGAACAGTCTACACAATCATTAACTAGGTGAGCATAGACATAGCTACCCTAAATTCAGCCTCAGAATTCATTGTAGGCTACGCAATCGGGGGAACATCCTAGGTCCCATTCTCAACTTCATCCTCAACAGCTTGGGCTCGGTTTTAGGTCTGCATTCTGGATAGTTATGGAACCATATTCTCAGTAACATTCCTCTGGCTCAAAGTTCTCTTAAAGGCATGATCTGAAAATCATGAAGCTCACGAATTAGAAGGAGATTTCATAGAGTTAAACTCTACAGCACGACGTGGAATATGAAAGAAGTGGAAAAATTCCTAAAAGTCTTGTAGCCTCCCTATAATAGATGTGACGTGCTTCACAACAATAAAAAGTACTCTACTAGACTCAGCTTCATACACACCTTAGGTATCTTGAAATCTTTGCTCTTATACCAAGTTTATCACACCACGAGCATACACCCTGGATGTGGTCGGAACTCGAGAATCCATTGTTTGTCCTATATGATCTACTTAGCCTTGCTAAATCACTCAGTAGAGGACTTTAACTCAAAAATAAACTTAGATAGGCACAATGAAGCGTGCAACTTAATATCCTTTAGCATAAATCATTGAACTCAAATAAATAGTAATATATAAGACTTAACTCAATGGTTTCAAAACATACTCACAGAAATAAATTGAACACTGTCTAACGAGTCTATAAAGCCTCTAGAATACTAACTCTGAAATAGGTACCGAGACAAGCCCACACCTACCTCAAACAATAAACTAATAACTAAAAAGTAAAGACTTGAGAGAGCCTCTAAATGCAAAGAGGTCTCACAAAGATGACCAAAAACTAATCTTCAACTATGCGCTGGATGATGATCTCTACAACCTATATCTGCATGATAAAATAATGCATGTTGAATGATATCAGTAAATAGAGTTTACGGGTATGTAAAATTGGAAAAAGAAACTTACATCTGGATACTCAACTCTAGAACTCAACTCTTAAAATAGCTCAAATCAAATAAGAATATAACATAATAAAAGACAATGCTTTAAATATACATGAATTAGTAATGCAACTCAATATATGAAAATATAATACCTTACGTCTTGAGGAGTTTCTCTAACTGATAAGTACCACTTATGAGCTAGTGATGATATAATGAATTGTTGTCTTTGCCATGGCCATCCAATACTTTTCCAGGGTATGGGATGCAAACTAATATCATGGATCCATAAAACATCCCTCAATGAGGCTAAGGAGTCATCCAAATGAACGATCATGATCCTATCCGACATAGTTTATGAGGTCTAAGTTATCTAAACTCTTACCTAAATTGGTGCTCAATAGTACTGCCAAAATTATAATTATTATGCTCATAACTCAAGTGAGTACATTTACTCTATCAACTCATTATTCTCTTTTTCACTTAGCCCAAAACTCAACTCATCTTTTATAATTAAGATACTTATGATCTCAGCTCAAGTAAATGTATTTAACGGCAATAAATTGATTTCTCAAATGAATCTCAAAATAGATATTTAAAAATGCCTAACTCATTTATGCTCAACAATGCTCATGCTCAAAATAATGATCAATAGACTTCTTAAGTCGTCCTCAAAATGATAATTAAGAGATTTGTCAAACTGAACTCATGCTAAAACACCACTTTCAATTAAATTTTGAAAATAATTACTCTTTAACTCGAAACAATAAACAAATAATTTAAACACAAGACTCAACTTGGATTCATATGAATGCATACATGAACACACAATCTCAAATGCTCAATTGATGAAAATCATCAATGTTTAATGGAATATATATACAAGAACTCCATGGGATATATTTATATATATATATATATATATATATATATATATAAATAACTCAAGAATCCACATTTATTGGAATTAAAACACAAACTTGAAACTCAACTTGGCTATATAGCCTTATATACCTAGAATAAAGATTTGTCAAAAAAAATTGAAGATTAGGCTTGAAATCATTGAATCCTAGATTCTCCTCTTTTCTTTAATTCTTTCTTTCTAAAGATTTTATGTGTTAATGAAAGAAAAACCCCATTAAGTACTGATAAGGGATAAATTTTTGTCCCAAAACTAGGTTAAGTTTGGAAAAAGATTAAAATGCCCCTTATTAAAACAAACGACGAGCAAATATTGACTCCTAGGTCTGCGATATGGATGTGGTCCTTAGATTCAGCTGTTAAAAAAATTTTCTTCTCCACGACGCTTACACATGACGCACTCCACTATCTCAAAATTTCACCTGGAGAAAAAATAATTGCCCAGGTCTATGCGGGACCTTGTCCCTAGTTTCATTTTTTGCAACTTTTCTCTTGGTTTTCAAAATCTTAGTTAGGATAGTATGGGTTGTTGTAGAAACCGAGGAATGGACTCTAACTATGACCTGATAGACTTAATCAAGGAATTGAACTATGAATAGAGGTGAATCAACTAGATTTAGGATCAGCGGCCAGACGAGCATCAAGGGGAGAACTCCAAACTCGGTGCCATAAATAAATCACAATAAGCCTAAACCAAATCCAACCAAGTACTTCTGTAATAGATGAGCGACATCCGTAATAAGAACCAAGTACGCTAGAACCAACAGAATAATAGAATTATGGATATAAGGTCCGAAGGGCTGGGTTACTACCGAGCTAAGGCTCAAACAATCAGACTCAAGTCTACTATATTAGTTTACAGTAGCTAAGCCATTCGAAGTGACATCAGACAGATTCTAAGGCCTAAGGATCCAAAATGCACAAGTCTATGTCAACCACTGGTATAAGCCTAGACTAAGGCCAAACATGCTCCAGTAATAATCACAAACCATAAACAAGTCACACCACAAGGTAAATATGATCAACTAAAGCAACCAACATGCTATGGATGCCTGAAATACCCGAAAAAGGCCTAAGACATGCATTTTAAGAATATAGGCATGATCAACTAGAAACCCACCCAAAATTTACACAAATCAACAAACCTTTACATATTCATGCTCAGTATAAGGACAGGAAAGACATAGCCTACCTTTAGGCTAATCGTGCATACTCCAAATCAAGTCTCTGGAGCCTTTCCCTTTCATTCGACCACAAAATACTGCCAAGCTATCAAAAATAGGAACACAATATTAATACGGATGCTTAGGCACTAATATCACTTAAAATAAAGATGGACCAATTTTGAAGTCTAAAATCGGATTATGGGACTCGTGCTGGATCTTTCGAAATAAACCTTGTGAAAAAGGTACCATTCAACTGTCTAACTTTGTTGTCCCAAAATAGAACACAATTCGGGGCATCAGTACAACCCACAACCGAACATGCACAAGAATACCATTAAATCTAAAGAAGAGTAATTGTGACAATAAGTTTAAACTCGAATTTAACTCGAACAAAGGGTACTCGACTTCTACCAATAGTTACCCATGCAGCCACAAACTTTCTGAATGATAAGATTTTAAATCACCAAACATAGAACTATATCAAATCGAGTTCTGACATTTTGCAAATGAAGTTGACCGCATAAGGTAATAAATTTATACAATATAAACACTCTTCATTGCGATCATGATCCCCAAACATAATGACCATCACAATCAGGAGAGGTCAAGTCTCGCGATCGAAATACCCAATAGTGGTCAACCCTCGTTAACCACTCTTCACGATCGTGATGCCCAGGCACAATGAACCTCCGCAATCGCATAGTGTTCATTGCATTTGCGATGAAGAAGGTCACCTACACCAGATGCTGATGCATCAGCTAGAAAAATAAGTGTTCAAAATCTTCAACAAGGTGCTCGAGATTTGTTCAAAAACCCGTGCTTGTGAATAAACTATACTACCCCACCAAATTCAACTGTCTTGAATAATGGCATTATGGAAATTCCCATCCAATATCATCTCTATAAAAATTGGGTCTCACACCCAAGTATTATTCTTAGTCAATTTTACAATGGGCCTCAAAAGTAGATAAAAGCCTCGGGAAGCCCACAAAAAGTTATTCTAGACCAAAGTTGGTATTCTAGAGCTAACCACGCTGACAGAATTTTTATTAGTGTATATTTTCCAAGAATGTTGAATAATGTCAAACTTAGGCCAAATCATAATGGCTAAACCACCTAATGGTTTAAATTAGCATCAAAAGTCTTAGGACTCGAGCCGACCATACCACTAGCATAAAATGACCATTCCATAACTAATGGAACCATAAGAATTTTATTTTGAAACTGTTTACCTGATATTTTGACCGATGTCAACTATTCAAGTTTCAAAATATACAAATTAGGAAAATGGACATACACCCCAAATGAAGAACTAGGCAATCAAACAATCGGTGCCAATAAGTCATAAATGACTTGGGTCGCTATAGAAAATCTCTAAATGAAGAAAATAATATATTTACACAGAAATGACGTGGAGGGTCATTGTAATTATTTCCCAATTTGTGTTTTGAAAACCCCCTTTGAGGTAATTTTGAAGAGAAGTTTTATGGTGAATCAATTGGGTAAGTATTTTTTACGATAAATCTTAAATTCTCCACTATTAATAGTGATTTTAGCATAAAAAATTAGGTCTTTTGATTGTCAAAATATGAGGTTTTCATGAACTTGAGTTTTCATCATAAAATGATGATTTTGAATTGAATACAACTCCATTTTTGAAATAGTTTTCACAAAAAGATACCTATGCTTTGGTTGACCTATTTATGTAACAATTTCATTATTCAAACCTTGTTATCGAAATCAAAGTTTGGAGGCAAATTTACCCATTTATTTAAATTATGTGTTATGGGTGTTGTTAGTTTAAGAATCTTATTCTGAATACTTATTTGACTAGATTGTTTTTATTTGGATACTGTTCGTAAGGGGAAATATCAAGTCTTGGATTGATTTGTGATTGATTAAGGAAAGTGAACCTCTAAGACTTTGTAAACATTGTAGAATTCTTGAACCCTCCTTGTTGTATATGTTGGGGAGTAATGGGAATTAGGTTATGGGTTAACTACTCAAATTGATTAATCTTAATTATAGAATAGGGTTAAAAAAGGCAATGTGTTGGTAATGATGCATTAAAAATGTGAATTGTTGTGATGTTGAAATTGATGTGGTAGTTGAATAAATGCTTTGATAGCTTGGTTGTAGTTGTGAATTACTTGAAATTTTTATTCTCTCATTATTGCGTGTACATGTATATTTGCATCTTTTTTAGAACACTATGATAAGATATTCTATTTTGATGCTAAGGGCATTATCGGGAAGTGTTATTGATTCCAAGGTCATTATAGTGAGTGCTATTGATGCCGACGGGTGTTATTGAAGCCGAGGCTATTTCCAATGAGTGTTGTTGATGCCGAGGTCTTTACCGATGAGCATAAGCAACTAGGGGTGTCCCCATAGGTCCCAGTAAGACTGTGCATAATAATCTTGATACATGTTTTTGATAACTCTTAATACTTGTAATCGATAAATGTGATACTTTTAAATAGTGAGTTGTATTTATTGGACTGTGATTATAAAACTTGTGAACCGGATATTGTAAACAATTAGGTTAGACTGATTTTTGTACAAGATGTAGTTGCAGTGGTTTAGTTGGTATCGAAGGAGTTTTTGTATTCTATTTAGATTTATATTATTTTATTGGGTTGCTTGCTGATTACCGTGTTGTTGGTACTCACTCCTTGCCTCTACACTTGTGTAGGTTCCAAAGCTAGATCTGCATGCTAGTTTTCTTCATCTTCTTTCAAGGCTTATTGAGGAGATGTTGTGATGTAGCTGCTTGTAATCCCCGGGGGGGCCTCTAGTTTCTTTACTTGTGTTTGGTTCTATTTGAGAAACAAAAACATTAAGACATGTACTTATCTATCCATTTTGTTTTTATAGTAATGACTTGAACACGTAACAATTAGATTTTGGGGTTATTTGAGACTGACTAAGTTATCCACCCTTATGTTATGTTTATTGGTTTATTTTCGTACATCTTTCATTTTTATTGGGTTTTTCCTAATTTTTCTTGATGGTAAAGGAAAAGTGTCATCACATCTATTTTTGGGTCGTGACACGTGAAAATAGATAAGGCGAAAGAAAAAATATTAACATGGTACACGAATACATAAAGAAACATATAAAGGGGAAAAAGCAGAGGATTTAAACATGGATATTAATTAATTATGAAAAGCAATCAGTCAAAAAAGCAGATAAAGAACACAAAAGACGGAGTTTAAATATGGAAAGAAAGAAAATGAATTTCAAGGAAACAAATAAAGAGAAGTAATTACATATGAAAATAGATTAATGTTTAAGAAAAAAAAGGATAAAGGAAAGGAATTACATGATACTAGAAATATTTATGGAAACAAATAAAAGAAAAGAAAAGAAAAGGATGGAATTTAATGTATTTAACTTAAAATATTGTATAAAATTATTAATTAGTATGAATATATGTATATTATACTTATTGAAAAGTATAGGTAAGACTAGTATCAATGGTATGAATGTATGTCTAATATGATAGTGATTCCATAAAAGAATGAAGTATCTATTATGAAAATATGGTTTGGATGTATATCTAAAATGATAGTTTTTCTAAAAAAGAATGATGTATCTAATAAGATAAATATGGTATGGTTGTATATATAATATGATAGGTTTTCCATAAAAGAATGAAGTATTATGGTATCGATGTATGTTACTATGATAGTTTTTTCATAAAAGATTGATGTATCTAATATCACAATATGGTGTGAATGTATGTCTAATATGATAGTTTTTCATAAAGAATGAAGTATCTAACATGATAATGTGGTATAGATGTATGTCTAATATGATAGTTTTTCGATAAATAATGAAGTATCTATTATTATAATATTGTATGGATGTATGTCTAATACCATAGTTGACCAAATCCATATTTTCCCTTTTTTATATCTCTGAATTACAATCCAATTTATTTTAGTCTAGTCTATTTTTAATCTACTCAAATTCGATACAATCCACCTATTTGTCACCCTACTTTCATGTTCATGAAGAGCTCTAAATAGTGGATAGCATGCAATTATATCTTTGAACCTCACCCCTTATTTATAAATAACAACAAAAAAATATGAATTTTTTTAAAAGTTCAAACCTTGTTGATTTTCTATGGAGAATCTTCATGGAGAATCTTCATTTCTATTGTTCTTAAAATCACAACATAAAAAACCTCCATTCCCTCCAGGTTCATAACCATGGCCTACAATTGGTAGCCTTCCTCAAATGCTCCTAAACAAGAAGCCAACATTGCATTAGATACATAAAATTATGGAGGAGATAGATACTGAAATCGCTTGTATTCATCTAGGTACAGTCTATGTCATTTCTGTAACTTCTTCAGAGTTTTCTCGTGAATTCTTGCAGATTCAGGACTCTAATTTCTTATCCAGGCCTATTTACATGTCCAAGATCCTCGTTGATAAAGACTACTTGACCTCTAGGTTTCTCCCTGGTTATCAATGGATGAAAATGAGCAGAATTCTAGCTTTCCATGTACTATCACCAACATCACTTCAATGGTTTCATTATGAACAAGATGAATAAGCTAACCACCTTCATCGATTCATTTAAAATAAATACAAAAATGAATCTATTATTAACTTGAGGAAAGTGACAAGACATTATAGTGGGAATGTAATTGGGAATATGATTTTCAACAAGAGATTATTTGAAATTATAGAATAAAATGAAAAAGTTGATGCACTCTTTACCCTGCTTGAATATCTTCATGCTTTTGGTATATCAGATTAGTTACCATGGTTAAGTGTTTTTGATTTGGATGATCAAAAGAAAATTATCAAGAAAGCCTATGTGACAACAACAAACCACATTTATGTTGAAGTTGACCAATAGATTCAGAAATGAAAAACTGGTAACAAAACTTTGAAAGAAGACATCGTTGATGTTATTATCATGCTCAAAGATACCACTGCGAATGGACTGATGAATGTTAAAGAGATTAAGGCACAAGTGTTTGTAAGTATTTATTCAATTACTATGTGAATAAATATGTTAGAAGATTGTGTGATCACGTATAGCTTTTATAATTGATAGTCTATTTGGCAAATTTTTTTAAAATTGCTTATTTTGAAAATTGTATATTGTGTGAGGTATTTCTAGTCAAAGTTCTTTTGGGGGATAGAAGTTTGTGTTTGGATAATAAATTTGAAAATCACTTCTAAAAATATCAGTAGAATAATTTTTACTTGACCAAGGTTCTAAAAATGCTTATAGGGAAAAAATATTTTTTCAATTTTTGAAAAACA
Source organism: Solanum dulcamara (assembly GCF_947179165.1). Taxonomy (NCBI): domain Eukaryota; kingdom Viridiplantae; phylum Streptophyta; class Magnoliopsida; order Solanales; family Solanaceae; genus Solanum; species Solanum dulcamara. The sequence goes on along the minus strand of NC_077240.1, from coordinate 39,832,763 downwards.
ACCTCTACTACTTAAAAATACATTTTTTTCTAAACTCTTGATCAAACACCTCAACTCTCTAAAATAAACACGTTTAATTTTCAAAAGCTTGGCCAAATAGACAATGGTCATAATTTGGACCTATAAATAGATCATCTATTTATATCGTATATGTAGTTATTAATAGAATAAATTTAAACATAAATTAATGTTCACCTCCTCAGAGAGTGCAAACATGACATGATTGGTTACAAATGAATAATATTCAGGAACTCATGTTGGAAACAATGGATAGTCCGTCAAATGCAGTTGAATGAAAACTTGCAGAAATGTTGAACCAACCAAAGTTAATGCAAAGTACCATAAAAGAACCCTAGACTGTTGTTGGAATGAATAAACTGGTTAAAGAATCAAACTTTGCAAGGCTAAATTGTGTTAAAGCTTGCATAAAAGAGGCTTTTCAACTCCACTCGATATCACATGTTAACATTTCTATGTGTCCGTATCTGATACCATGATCGGTGAAAAGAATTTCATCCCTAAAGGGAGTGTTGTGCTATTAAGTCATCATACCTTGGTTGAAGTTTTAATGACCCTGCATGTCATTTCTTTCAACTTCCGACCCTTTTAGCTTTTAGATTTTTCCTGTAGCGACCCCAAGTCATTAATGACTTGCTGGCACTGACAGTTCGGTCGCCTGGTCATTTGTTTGAGTTTTATGCCTATTTCCCTATAATGGAGCTTTTATAACTTAAAAAGTTGACTTTTGTCATAAATTCTAGAAAACAACCTCAAAATGGAATTCTGACGGTTCCATCAGCTCTGATATGACCAAATTAGGCTAGAAGCATGGTCATCTTGAGTATCGAGGCAATCAGTATGAGTTTGGGGCCATTTTGTGCTTTTGCCTTTAAAAGTTGGCATATGGTTGACTTTGATCAACATTTTTGGAAAATGCACTCGGATGAAAATTCCATCAGTGCGGTCAATTTCAAAATGTCATGTTTGGTCTAGAATGACTCTTCATTTGCCTCTCGAGGATCGTTGTGGAATTAGGGTCAAAATGCACTTGGTGTGTGACCCGCTCTCAGTCATAAAGATCTCATATGAAAATTTTGAGTGTGTCATTGAGGTAGGAACATCAAACTTGGTGGAGTATGTTATCTCATTTGCACGCATAGGATTTAGAATGAATTCCTAGCACCTCACCAGAGTATTTGAACATGGTGAAAATCAGCATTTCAACTGATATCTGATGCAGGAGATATTGTTCGCAAGGATCGCAAGCCCTTGGCTGTGTTTGGCGGAGGCCTAGGATTTTTCTCTTCACGTTCGCTAGATCTTTGATGCATTTGCGGAGGTCAGTCTCTTTTGCCTCCGCATTTGTAGAACTCTAGCCACATTCGTGCAGGCCAACTTTCCTGACCTCCGCGTTTGCGGCCACTTAGGCTGCGTTCGCGAAGGTCAAGTCCTTGGTCTTTTAATGAGAGACCAAGGATGAACTCAGCCATAGTTGGCATTTTCAAACGTTGATTTCTCCTTTGATTCTCAATCAAATTTAACGATTCAAGAGACTATTTTCACAACCTAAATTCGGGTCATGATGGTACCTACTATAACCCTCAAGTAGGCAAGCCAAACCCAAGACAAGCGAAAAATAAATCTTAATCTAATTAAATAATTAATAACATAAGAAGGCGGAAGAAAAATAATATAACCAAAGTAAATTCGGGCCAAGGTATAGATATGTAAATATGATACAAAATATATAAGATGCTCGATAGTGACAAAAAGAAATGATGAACTAACACTAGACCAAAACGCAGACCTGGTGTCACCTATACAGGAGCTACTAAGTACAAAAGCTGAAATAATGTATAAATATATAATACAGATCTGACTGTCCAAAATACAAAAATACAAGTCAAAGAAAAAGAGTGAATGTAGAAAGTCTCTGAACGCTAGGAGCTCACCACAATCCGGATCTGGCACCGCTAGGATGATTAGGAGCGTGCTGGGGTGGCTCTATATGGGAGCTGCATCAAGAAAATGTAGAAGTGTACTATGAGTTCCAAAAAAGGGGTACATAGTAGGCATAATAGGTCAACTGAGCTCAGAAAGAATAAATATATAATAATCCATACGATGATACTAATAACAATAAGAGAAGAGCACAAACTATAAATATAGAGAAAGAGGGCATGAGAATAATCATACAGTAGACAAGTAAGCCCATCAATCCCAGCGGATAAAATACCAAAAGAATACTCAGATGTAAACTCATAGCTAAGGCTCAATATCCTCAACAATATCATGAAGTCCCCGAAATTCACGCCTCAAGATTCCCAATAATAGTACTAATAATATTAACCTGAATATGTATCATGGGTCACCCGAAATTCACACCTTGAGCTTCTCAAGAATAGTAGTCATAATAATAACCCGTGATATGTTTCAATAGGTCATCCAAAATTCACGCCTAGAGCTTCCAGATAAGAAATGCCATAATTAAAATATCACCGATATTTCCTTTAAAACATTACACTTATTCATCAATAAAAATTCTTGATATCACCATTTTATTCTTTAAGAAGGGTGTTTAACACCGGTGAGGCAAATTAATAAAAGTCGTATGTAAAAATCATATATTACTTGAGTTGAGTAAAAAAAATCCCGTCAAAGGTTCCAAATCACTAACTATAGACTATGGTGGACCAAAAACACGATCTCGGGGCCAATATTTCAATATTAAAAGCAACAATATATAGGTATACACCAAAATCACATCAACCAACAACCAAACCCAAGCAAACAGCGTCCTATGTTCAAATTACCTAAGAGCAATCTGTAAGGATTCTAATCAATATAAACAAGCCAAATATCACCTAGGCTAAACATTCAATGAATAAAACCCTAACTAACCACTAACGATGATCATCGACTCTCAACTCCTTAATGAACTATGAACACCTAAATTACCAACCTAATCATGCGTTACTACTCAAAATATACCAATTCTAGCCAAGCCAGGTCTAAATAGATAGCCATACCTAACTCAAAGCCAAAACTGCACCTAAACCGCTAAATTTGAATCTTTTCTTTCCGGGCCGCCTCCAAACGATGCCTCTCTATCAAATTATAGAATAACACATCAAAATAAGGCAAACGATACTCATATTGTTATAATTACAAATAGAACTAAAATTGGGTAAAATTTTAATATTGGGACCCACGTAAAAAATCAAAAAAGCTAACTCCTTCACAAGGTCCAAAACAACTCAAGAAACTTGTACCCTAAAAATGCATACATTCCGAGCACCATCAAAACTCAAACAACCCAACCAAATTCAAGCCCTAGAATAGTTCAAAAATGAAAAAAATAATGAAATTTATGCGAAACTTACAAGGTGTTTAGGATGGAAAAGTTCTCGAATGTCATGAACCAACCCCGTAGGCCGCAATTGGGGTCCGACCTGGACCCCCCGTATATCTACCTATCAGCTGTGGTCAAATTGAACTATAAATAAAATAATATTATGTAATAGAGCCCCACTGGATGATAACATTTTCATAAAGTTGTAGCCATTTTCATTTGTATCACCACATGACAGCGCACGCAAGTCGACAAGGCTGCCATAATATAATAACATCTATCATATATCATATGGACCCAACTGAATCAAACTGACATACACAACCCACATATACATGTTTGCAGACCTCTAAAAATATAAATGACAACATATGGTGGGACAGGGCCTCCGCCGTACCCCGAATGGACAAAATAATTCTATACATTAGTGGACAGTATCAAAAACTAGGCCCCAATACAATGGAGCCTCTCCCAGCTGAGCTGCATGGAATTCTAAGCTGACGGACTCCCAAAACCTGAATCTGTACCTGCGGGCATGAACGCAGCCCCCCGATAAAGGGAGTCAGTACGACATATGTACTGAGTATGTAAAATGTAACATAGTACAACTGGAGGTATATCCAAAATAGAGAAGAAGGGGAACCAATTATCAAATCAGAAATATGTACCAGTACTCTGTGAATCACAAAGACATGCATGCTCAAATTTTCAATATAGCCGGCCCCGTCAGGGGTTCGGTGAATCATATATGTAGTATCAGTATCAGGCCCCGTGCCATCGTCACCTTACTACAACACATCATCATAGTATCAGTATTAAGCCCTAGGACATCGTCACCTTATTACAACACATCATCATAGTATCAGTATCAGGCCCCAGGCCATCATATATATACATACGGATGTCGTCCCTCTAGAGAGGGACTCGGTGAACAATGGAGTGAATTGCACGAATCTGACAACCGGCCTGAGACTCGGAAAAGAAGTTTTACAGTATACACGAGTAGAGTAGTGAGAAACAAAACACATTTTAGATCATTATCTGAGACACAGCTCTATAAGAGGACTAAGTTATTGTTTAAGAATTTGAGTAACAGTATAGTCATTCTGGCTGCCGTCTAAATGCCATTAGGGGCTACATTGATTACTTCTCGAGGTTCCTAGACATATACCAAAGTAAGACTATTCACTTAAGAATTCCAGAGTATTTGTCTTCGAATAGTTTTATGACTAGGAGTTTGTACATTCATACCTCTTTAACATATAAGAGTTTCCAGGGAAATAGTTTAACTACCATAGAGTTCAACATCCAATAGTAAATAAGAGATACTTAAGAATGGAATTACCCCGGAGCTTGTATCATGTTCAGCTTACAACTAGGACATGCCAACAAAACAAAGAGAATGAGCTTTACTTACCTATGCCAAAACATGTCAAGAGAAAGCTTTACATACCTTGTCTAAATTATTTCTTATCCTGTTTGCCTCGCCGTCCTTTGAACCTATTCAACATGAAATTAATATGAATATCAACCCCTCTTAAATTTCCAGCACCCTAGGTTACACCTTAGTATTAATGGAATCTATTTCCTTAGTCGTTTCCCCGACTAGTTCTGTTATTCGCTAAGGTGTCGACGAAAATTGGGCAGCACCTCCCCTATAATGTGCCCTATCCAAATTTCCAATTATGTCCCTAAGACCTACAGCCAACCAACAACAACAACCTACAGTAATTCACACCAATAATATAAAACATAAACTCGAAATGACTTATTCAAAAATACGATATCACAATAGGGCGTCTAGCCTTTATTTTGCAACGCCTTTAATTATACGCAACGAGAGGTCATGTGGATTCAACCATAAGCATACACACAACTTTTAGAGTGCATTTATACCCTACAACAATATATTACACCCCTGCAGCAACAGCTCACAAGAATGACACTTTATTTCGATGACAATTCACTTCTAGCGACTCCAATTTAGTTTGTTCCGAACGTCAAGTGTTCCAATTATATTTACACACTTCCAGCCACATATAGGGCGTTTATAATTCTACATAACAACACCATACAGCTAAAATTTAAAGGATAAACCTTACCTTACCCGAAATTGGCCACAACTCGCCAAAACCACATCTCGGAAACTCCTTGATGTGCTGAAATGGGGCGGACTGTTTGTGCCACCTCTCCGCTGCCCCAAATTGAATTTTTATGTTATAAAACATCATTATATCACCAAGGGATACCTTAAATAATTAATTCACGTAAAGAAATCGTGCCTTACTATTTTTATTTCTCAAACCCGTAACTCCCCTTTCCTTGTTCCTAGAGTTTTCTTTCAATTTTTCCTTATCTCTTCCAAGTTCTAAGCTGAATAAATAATTCCATAAGCATCATAATATACATACATACATATCCATGTGCTTAGGGAACACCGTAGATAATTAATTCACGGAAGAAAAGTGAAGAACTTACCTTAATTTCTTAGAAACCGTGGCTGCCTTTTTCTCTTCCTCTCTACGTTTTTCTTTTCTTTTTCTTGGATGAACGTTTGTCTAAGAATGAGATACTTAGTCATAATACACATATATATAGGGTGTCTATGGGGGTGACACATGTCAGCCCCCTAGGGTGACACATGTCCAGCCGTGATTGGGCTACCATATCTATGCAACCAATTAGGGGCTGTTACATGGCAGTGGGGCCCACCTCCCCCAAGCAGGTGGGTCACCTACTTGACCCCAAGCAGGTGGGTCACCTGCTTGCTTGAGGTGCTTCCACGTGGCATTCTTCAATTAGCTGCCACGTGTCACTTTTTTTTCCCTCGTGGGTTCGTAATCTCATCTTATTTTAAGAGCCTCTGTAATCCATGCTACGCAAGCTTGGTAAGTACTCCAATAGCTCAAGTATGTAAGACTTCCAATTTAGTAGCTTACATAGGTAAATCGAGTCCTACGACTCATCACTTGGCCTCCAATTCCTTCTGAATTCTTATAGCTCTATTTCCAACCTTCTCTACTATGGAGTATCACATCCTCCCTTCCTTAGAGTCGTTTGATAGTGTCGTAGCGTATCCGTCTTATATGATAATGTCTAAGGAACTTTTGAGACATTTCGCATTTAAAAGTGTGGGGTGTAACATCCTTCCCCCCTTTAGAACATTCGTCCCCGAATGTTAAACAAAACTTTCCTTAGCACCTTATACATATCGTAGGGAGATTTGTTTTTGTTTCCATAACACCTACTTCTATCTAAGTACTTAATATATGAATTTCAGGAGTGGGGTTACCTGCTAACGTCAGGAATATGTGTGAATACCTGTGTTTCATGTTCTCTTCAGTTTTCCCAGTCATTCTCTTTCTGGTTTTGGTTTTTCCATCGTATCTTGACAAAAGGCACGTCTTTAGTCTATAATCTTCCCATTTGCCGATCTAAGATGGCGATAGGTTTTTTTCTCATAGGATTCCATCTCCTGGACCTCATCTATGGAATATACCCTAGGTGGTTCATCAGTATCTTTATGAAGCATTCCTATATGAGGGACTGAGCGTATAGTTTCCAAATGAGGTGGTAAGCTCAACTTACCAGCCACGTTGCCCACCTTATGAATAACTTGATACAGTCTAACATATTCTGGGTTAAGTTTCCTTTTCTAGGTGAACCTACTATGAACATCCAATCATCAGTTTGAACTCTATATGTCGATGTCGATTATCTGTATATCATTTTTGCCGACTCTGGCGTTTTAGTCCATAGCTTGCTTAATCATGTCGGGGCCTTTTTAGCTTAGTCTTTCTCACATCTACCCATCCAATAGGGGACTTACACATCTTACTCTACCAGTCTTGTACGGAGTCATTGGGATACCAGAGTGGTAGACATTATGATAGTTAAACTCAACAAGTGGTGGTAGATCATCTCAGTTCCTCTTAAAGCCAACCATATAATAGTATGCTTAATAGATTCAGCAGCTCAAGGAAAAATACGGTATGAATACCTATCTTTGCTCCCGAGCCTTTCTTGGACTGATCTCTAGACGTTAATCATAATTGAAGTCCCTCTATCTGAGATATTAGCATGGGAAACCTCACGGAACCTTATTACCTCCTTGTCCTATAACTTCACCTAGTTCCAACTGCATAGGTGGTTTTGTTTGAAAGCAAATGAGCTGATTTGTTAGCCTACTCACACTAACCCGTGTAGCACCCTACTCTTACAGAGTATAAAATAGGTTCATAATGACGTTGATAATTTGGGAACCGTTTGTATAGTCCTTCTCGACTCTTTTTAGAACTTTAACTGGCATTCGATCTTTTGGGTCCTTCTTCCCCTCCTTTTTCCAATCCTTAGGGTTGGCTACCGAATAATGTTGCAGTCCTCTCATATAATGGCTCTCGTAGTCATTCTGTGCTTTGTCTAACATGATCTGGTATAATTTCAAAGGAATTTTGGCATATAAGCTCGTCCTTCTGTAGTAACCAGTTAGTTCTGCCAGTTTTACTTAGACCCTTTTACAAATTCCCTTACCCCCGCTTGTAATCCTCTAGACACATTATCTTGTGTCATTCTTTACCTTTACAAGAATATGAGAGGGTACAAGAAGTATCCTAGTGTTACCTCGCTAGTCCTCATGTTTTATCCTCCCTTTTTCCCCCTTATCCTACACTCGATGTCAGGGTAGATCTTTGGTCCACTCGTGGCCACGTCTTACTCCACCCGTAGCACTAATTCCATCTCGGTAATTTGGCTTAACCTATCTTTGTGTCTCTCGATAGTTAATTACAACTTGGGCTCCTTTGCCTAGGACAATAGCTGTGGGGACTCCGTAAGGTCCTACCACTTCTTTTACTCTACAATTTTACACCTTCTCAGCTGAGTAGGTAGCCTTTGATCAAAGGAACAGGGACTAATATCGTTAATCCACAAATAACATTCCCTCCAGATTCCTCTGACGCTGGAGTGCAAAGTGAGTCATGTAGTCCTAGTCATATTGTGGAATTTTTGACCTTGGGTATTGCTTCCTGTCATTCGTAAATTACATCAGCTGGTACCCTTACCTTTTGGGTTCTGCTTTTTCACCCTCAGAGTTGGCTGCCAAGTGGTGTCGAAATCCCCTCGCCCACTGGCCCATATAGTCATTCTGCGGTTTTTCTCTCATTAACTCGTTCTATGTTGAAGAGCTGTGGCATTTGAGTGTGTCATCTGTTAGCAATTAGCTAATCCTTCTTTTTTGCTTAAGCCCTTGTCACAATTGCCTTAATGTATTTTATAATACTCTAGGTACATAATCTCATATCGTTTCTCCATCGCTAGTTCAGATCCTTCCATCTCGCGTGATTATACCAGCACTAACGCATTAAGTTCTATCAGAATTCCGAAGTTAAGCGTGCTGGGGCGAGAGTAATACTAGGATGGGTGACCTACCTGGGAATTCTTCGTGTTGCGTTTCATTGTAATCCTTGCCAAAATGTGTGGGGCACTCAACTTAGCTCCAGATTTACCTCAGTGTTGTCTCGCGAGTCTTTATGTTTTGCCCTGTCCTTTCGTCTGTTATCTTGCATCCAGTATCGACATAGACCTTTAGCTCCACTATCCTCTATTCACTTTGTGTTCTCCTCATTTTCTACTACAGGAGGCTTTTTATTCCTTTTTCTTTGGTTATTTATCTATCGCAGCATCATTTGCGACTAACTCTATAACCAACGTTTTGGCTTTTGGTTTTGCATGCTATCATTATCCTTCGTAATGTCTCTTAAGTTGGTTGATATACTTTCGCGATTACACTTTTTTGTTTTTATACGCAGCCGCCTTCTAGTGTTATGTTGTTCAGGGTCTCATCACAAACTTCTTAACGCTGCCTTATGAAGCATTCTGGCTTCCATCCAATTATTGGTAGCTTCCGGACCTTTTCAACTTGGTTCAGCAAGATATCTTATCGAAGTTTAGACGTCTATCTCACATATATTGCTATATCAATTGCCTCCTCCTACCTTTTACATTTTCTCATTAACTTCCCCCCTTTAGAAGGTACTCGTACTTTCATCTACTTGTACCTTGCTTTATGTCTCTTTGTTCAGTCTCAATTTTGCCCAATCTCTTCCTCCAATCTACTTGGTACTGCATCATGTCTCTGTCTATCTTCATATTTCATAATCGGACTATCCGCGTACGGATCCTTGGCTAAATTACGAAGCGACGAGAACCTTTCAATATTTAATGTGAGGTCTTCTCTATTAATCGGTACTTGAATAATGTGACCAAAGGAACAAATCATCCAAGGCCACCCTCTACTTTTTCTTTTCCCAGAATTACTTCGCACCTGTAGTCATTCCAATTCCAATTAGACAGTGCTCGTATTCCGACGATAACTATCTAAGGTTTTCTTAAAGTAGTAGCTTTATCCCAACCTATATCCTTTGCTTCTTGGGGAGAATAGAAGTTGCGTCATTTGTTCATTATGTTTTCCATTCTCGTCCCTTAAGGGTTCCACTATTTCTGGGGCAACATTGTGTACACACATCATTTTTTTGTATCTTAAGCCCCATGCTCTTACTGTCATATCCCAGCCACATAGGGCTTTCAATATCGTCTCATATCGCAGCCACACAGGGCTTTCAATGTCAATACTAACATAAAAATACTGGACTTACCTCGTATGTCCAACTTCGAACTGCATCTGTTGCACTTCCTGTCTGCTTTCCTTTCAGGTTTCAACTTTATATTTCAATATTACTTCAATACCTTACCCGATAGATATCTTCTATGCCTTTACTTTACTTACCTGCGTGCTTCGTAATGTCCCATGTCGTCAATTACTTCCTTCGACTGATGCTGTCCTTCTGTTAAGATCCAAGGTTAGTATAAGAAATTTTCCTATGACTCAGATCTATAGCACGATCTCAGATGTAAAAGAAAGGTAACATCCTAAATGTCCTGTAGCTTCCTGTTTGTGGATGTGGCGTGCAACACATCAATAACCAAGACTCTACTAGACACGGTCTGCAGACAATCCAAGGACAAACTGCTCTGATACAACTTCTGTCACGACGCAACCCCATAGACCGTGACTGAGGTCCGACCTGGACCCCCCGTATATCTAGCTATTAGTTGTGGTCAAATTGAACTATAAATAAAACAATATTATGTAATAGAGCCCCACTGGGCGATATAATTTTCATAAACCTGTAGCCCTTTTCGTTTGTATCACAATATGACAGGGCACGCAAACCGACAAGGCTGCCATAACATAATAACATCTATCATATATCATGTGGACCCAGCTGAATCAAACTGACATACACAACCCCCATATACATGTCTGCAGACCTCTAAAAATATAAATGACAACATATGGCGGGCCAGGGCCCCCACCGTACCCCCGACTAGACAAAACAATTCTATACATCAGTGGACAGTATCAAAAAGTAGGCCCCGATACAATGGAGCCTCTCCCAGCTGAGCTGCGTGGAATCCTAAGCTGACGGACTCCCAAAACCTGTATCTGTACCTGTGGGCATGAATGAAACCCCCTGAGGAAGGGGGTCAGTACGACATATGTACTGATTATGTAAAATGTAACATAGTACAACTGGATGTATATCCAAAATAGAGAAGCAAGGGAACCAATTATCAAATCAGGAACATGTACCAGTACTCTATGAATCACAAAGACATGCATGATCAAATTTTCAATATAGTCGGCCCCTTCAGGGATCCAGTGAATCATATATGTAGTATCAGTATCAGGCCCCGTGCCATTGTCACCTTATTATAACACATCATCATAGTATCAGTATCAGGCCCTAGTCCATTGTAACCTTATTACAACATATCATCATAGTATCAATATCAGGCCCAGGACATAATATATATACATACGGATGCCGGCCCTCTAGCGAGGGACTCGGTGAACATTGCAGTGAATTGCACGAATTTGACAACTGGCCCATGACTCGGAGAAGAAGTGTTAAAATATATACGAGTAGAGTAGTGAGAAACAAAACACAGTTTAAATCATTATCTGAGACTCAGCTATATAAGAGGACTAAGTTATTGTTTAAGAATTCGAGTAACAATATAGTCATTCTGGCTACCGTCTAAATGCCATTAGGGGCTACATTGATTACATCTCGAGGTTCCTAGACATATACCAAAGTAAGACTATTCACTTAAGAATTCTAGAGTATTTGTCTTCGAATAGTTTTATGACTAGGAGTTTGTACATTCATACCTCTTTAACATATAAGAGTTTCCAGGGAAATAGTTTAACTACCATAGATTTCAACATCTAGTAGTAAATAAGAGGTACTTAAGAATGGAATTACCCCATAGCTCGTATCACGTTCAGCTTACAACTAGTTCAGCTTACAACTAGGACATGCCAACAAAAGAAAGAGAATGAGCTTTACTTACCTATGCCAAAACATGTCAAGAGAAAGCTTTACATACCTTGTCTGAATTATTCCTTATCCTGTTTGCCTCGCCGTCCTTTGAACCTATTCAACATGAAAGTAATATGAATATCAACCCCTCTTAACTTTCCAGAAACCCTAGGTTACACCTTAGTATTAATGGAATCTATTTCCTTAGTCGTTTCCCCGACTAGTTCTGTTATTCGCTAAGGTGTCGACGAAAATTGGGCAGCACCTCCCCTATAATGTACCCTATCCAAATTTCCAATTATGTCCCTAAAACCTACAGCCAACCAACAACAACAACCTGTAGCAATTCACACCAACAATATACAACATAAACTCCAAACGACTTATTCAAAAATACGATATCACAATAGGGCGTCTAGCCTTTATTTTGCAACGCCTTTAATTATACGCAATGAGGGGTCATATCGCTTCAACCATCAGAATCCACACCCATTTTAGAGTGCATTTAGACCCTGAAACAATACATTACACCCCTGCAACAACAACTCACAAGAACGACACTTTATTTCGACGACAATTCACTTCTAGCGACTCCAATTTAGTTTATTCCGAATGTCAAGTGTTCCAATGATATTTACACACTTCCATCCACCTATAGGGCGTGTAACATGCTCCATAACAACACATATAGCTCAAATTTAAAGGAGAAACCTTACCTTACCCGAAATTGGCCACAACTCGCCAAAACCACATCTCGGAAACTCCTTGATGTGCTGAAATAGGGCAGACTGTTTGTGCCACCTCTACGCTGCCCCAAATTGAATTTTTATTTATAAAACATCATTATATCACTGCGGGATAGATTAAATAATTAATTCGCGGAATGAAATTGGGCCTTACCATTTTTCTTGCTCAAACCCGTAACTCCCCTTTCCTTGTTCCTAGAGTTTTCTTTCAATTTTTCCTTATCTCTTCCAAGTTCTAAGCTGAATAAATGATTCCATAAGCGTCATAATATACATATATACATATCCACATGCTTAGAGAACACCGTAGATAATTAATTCACGGAAGAAAAGTGAAGAACTTACCTTAATTTCTTAGAAACCATGGCTGCCTTTTTCTCTTCCTCTCTATGTTTTTCTTTTCTTGTTCTTGTCTGAACTTTTGGCTATGAATGAGATACTTAGTCATAATACACATATATATAGGGTGTCTATGGGGGTGACACGTTTCATCCCCCTAGGGTGACACATGTCCAGCCGTGATTGGGCTACAATATCTATGCAACCAATTAGAGGCTGCCACATGGCAGTGGGGCCCACCTCCCCCAAGCAGGTGGGTCACCTACTTGACCCCAAGCAGGTGGGTCACCTGCTTGCTTGAGGTGCTGCCACGTGGTACTCCTCCATTGGCTACCATGTGTAACTTTTTTTTCCCTCGTGGGTTCGTAATTTCGTCTTATTTTAAGAGCCTATGTAATCAATGCTACGCAAGCTTGGTACGTACTCCAATAGCTCAAGTATGTAAGACTTCCAAGTTAGTAGCTTACGTAGGTAAATCGAGTCCTACAACTCATCACTTGGCCTCCAATTCCTTCCGAATTCTTATAGCTCTATTTCCAACCTTCTCTACTATGGAGTATCACATCCTCCCTTCCTTAGAGGCATTTGATAGTGTCGTAGCGTATCCGACTCATATGATAATATCTAAGGAACTTATGAGACAATCCGCATTTAAAAGTGTGGGGTGTAACATCGAAACTTCCCCGCAAGAATTCCCAACACACTAAAACAAAAGTGATCAAAAATGGTCAAGAATCGCTCTCCAAATCACTCTTTTTCTAAGTCCCAAAATGGGACTTAGACTGCTAAAAATGGGCATTTAATTAACTGAATTCATTGATTTTATTCATCGCAATTGCGAGCTAGGCCTCCCGATCATGAAGTATGCTCCTGTTAACCCATCAAAATTGCAATAGTTAATCACGCGATAGCAATGCCCAGGGTCTCAGACCTTCGCAATTGCGGATCCCTACGTCGCGAATGTGAAGAGTAAAAGTTCCTGCACCAGCAGTTCAGCAGGTGCTGAACTTTGGAGAATGATTTTTCTCTCTGATGGGGGTTCGAAATTCATTTTGGAACCCTGTGAACACAAACGGACTATTCTACCTAACTGGAAATGACATTTCGGAATCAATGGAATCAATGAGTTTTCCAACGGAGGTCGTTTTGTTGAAATATTGAACAAAGTCAACACTTTCCAAAGAAAGCTTCCAAAATGCACAAACGGTCAAGATCTCATTCTAAGCACCTCGGGAACCAAACCAAAGGTTGTTCTAGACCAAACTCGGTGCTACGGAGCTAACCGCGCTGACATAATTTTTATCTGAGCATGTTAACTCAAAGTGTTGACCGAAGTTAAACTTGGCCAATCTTTAAAGTTTAAATGGCAAAACCACCTAAGATCAAAACGAAGACTCCAAAACCCAAACCAACCCTCCTTCTAGACTAAAATGGCCCTTCTGGAGCTGATGGAACCGTCAGAATTCTCATACAATGCCCGAATCTCCAAATGTTAACAAAGGTCAACTCTTTCAAACCTTAAGCCTAAAAAATGGCCAAACCACCTCAAAACTCAAACGGACACCGGGAAGTGAGTCACCCATCCCGACATCACATATAAGCTATAAAGCGGCTACGAGAAGGTGAGAAATAGTAATACATGTATAAGCACGAAAATGACCTTAGAGGTCATTACAACATCCACTACTAAAAGGATTTTCGTCCTCGAAAGTCAAGGAAGAAAGATACCTAGTGCCTTAAAAGGTGAGGATATCGTGTTCGCATGTCCTTCTTGGTCTCCCAAGTAGCCTCCTAGATCGTACAATGCCTCAATTGAACTTTCACTGATGAAATCTACTTAGACCTTAACTTCCTAACCCGTCTATACAAAATAGCTACAAGATCCTCCAATGCTCATAAAACTCCATTCAATCGAGTCAATCAAATCATATCGACAAGTCTCATTTAAACCTTGTCAACTCATCCACTCTATTCTCATTTCAACTAAATTAAGTCATAATGGCAAGTTCCATTTAGGACCTCGTCCACTCATCAATTCTATCCTCCAATTAACTCAATCAAGCCTTATTTAGATAAGCATTTATGACATCTCCTCAAGACTCATCGCAACCCTATGACTTTAGCTCAACAATTCAAGTAGAATAACTTATTTAAGGAAATTGACTTAAGCAACATAATCACATGGCTAAAGAAAATCAACAAAACATAATAACAAGTCATCTCAATCAACTCATACTAACATGAAGGTTTTAGAAACTTCTTAGCTCAACAACATCAACACATATAGCATCAAACAGATAGGGGACAAAACTCATTCAAACATAAACCATACCAAAAAACTCCATTTTCATGGACATCTAACCTCAAAGCAAGAGTAGGGCACATGGATGGACTCAACCCATGTTTTGGATAGCCTTACATACCTTAGCGAAGACTTGGAGAAAACCTTGATGTTGGGTCTTCAATGGAGGACTCAAATCTTGAAGCTCTTGGAACTCTTCTTGTTGGAAATGGAGGAGAAGAAGAAGAGAGAGAGAGAGAAGAACTCCTAGGGATTTTTAAAGAGAGAGTGGGGGCTGAAAATATGATCTCAAAATAGTCTAGGGTGATACATATATAATTTGGGTAAGTTCCCAAATTGCCCCTTCTCAAAAATTCTGAAAAATAGGAAAAAATGCACCTGGCGCGATAGTGGCGCGTCGCGCCATTGCAGCGCTAGGCTGATTACACCTAAAACTTGCACATCTCGTAGTGGCGCACCGCGCCAATGACTAAACTACTGAGGCACATTCTTGGCGCGATAGTGGCGCATCGCGCCCTTACGGTTCCAAGGCCAATATTTTCTGGGTTCTAGAAATTGGCTTGAAGAACCCTGCACACCTTATAGTGGCGCACTGCGCCAGAGCCCAAACTACTGAGATATGTTTCTGGTGCGATAGTGGCGCATAACGCCACTGTGGTGCCAAGCCCAGTTTTCCAGCAATTGCAACCCAGGCCTGAAAATCTCTGTTGTGCTAGTTCATCTTAGGATCGCCATATCTTTCGACTCTGAACTCCAAAAATTACATTCTTGGTAGCGTTGGAAAAATGACTCGATGAAATTTAATTTGATGGGTCGTGGGCCACCCAGATTGTTGTCTTTCAAAAGATAGGGTTGTTAGAAGTCAACCCCTTATGTGAACTCCTCCTCAAACTTAGCCACGACGAATCTTTTGGATTTGATTTGTTCCTAGGGGTCCTTTATGACCCCACATCACCTCTAACGCTGCTAAATTTCTCAAAGACTCATCTTACTCATGTAAATGCTCTACAATACTAGAGTTCGACCTTACCCATATACATGAAGGGTCCGAATCTTAGGGAAATTTTTTGAGGGGTGTTACATTATCTCCCCCTTGGGATCATTCATCCTCGAATGATGAGTAACCAGGAATGGATTCAGGGTATAAATCACACTCAATATTTTCAATCATTCAACCAATCAAATTCTCAAACAATTATCAATCAAAACCCAAAATGCACAAATGAATTCAAGTAAAGGAAATGGACATTACCTTCAACATTCTCCTCGGTAGGTACGAATAGATATGGATATTTAGATTTCATAGCTTCCTTCACTTCCCATGTGGCTTCCTCAACAAATTGATTCCTCCACAGGACCTTGACTGAGGCAACCTCTTTGTTCCTCAATTTACGAATTTGGTGATCAAGAATTTGGACCGGAACCTCTTCATAAGACAAGCTATCCTTAATTCTAATGCTATCAATGGGGACTACCAATGAGGGATCGCCCAAGCACTTTTTCAACATTGAAACGTGGAACACTGGATTAATAGAGGCTAGCTCTGAGGGTAACTCCAACTCATAGGCAATACTCCCAATCCGTCTTAAAATCTGGTAAGGACCAATATATCGAGGACTGAGCTTCCCTTTCTTTCCAAACCTCATGACACCCTTCATGGGTGACACCTTCAAATACACCCAATCACCCACCTCAAACTCTAAGTCTCTCCTCCTCACGTCGGTGTAAGATTTTTAGCAGTTTTGGGCTGTCTTTAGCCTCTCTTGAATAACTAGCATCTTCTCCATGGCTTGGTAAACAAAATCGGGTCTAATCAACTCAACTTCACTAACTTCAAACCACCCAATGGTCAATATACACCTCCTCCCATACAAGGCTTCATAAGGAGCCATTTGAATGCTTGTATGATAGCTATTGTTATATGCAAACTCTATGAGAGGTAAGTGATTATCCCAATTTCCCTTGAAGTCAAGCACACATGCCCTCAACATATCTTCCAATGTCTGGATGGTGCGCTCTGCTTGGCCATCTGTCTGGGGATGAAAGGCCGTACTCAAGTTCACCTTCAAACCTAATCCCTTCTGAAAGGATTTCTAAAATTGGGAAGTGAATTGGTCTCCTCTGTCTGAGATGATAGACAAACAGACTCCATGCAATCTGACGATCTCCTCTATGTACAACTTTGCATAATCGTCTGTGGTGTCAGTAGTCTTAACTGCCAAGAAGAGAGATGATTTCATCATCCTATCCATAATTACCCAAATCAAATCATGTTGCTTTCACGACTTCGGCAACCCAGTGATAAAGTCCATGTTGATCGTCTCCCACTTCCATTCTAGAATTTCTATGTTTTGGGCTAAACCACATGGCCTTTGATGCTCAACCTTCACTTGCTGGTAATTTAGGCACTTGGAAATAAATTCTGTAATATTTATCTTTATCCCACTCCACCAATAGATTTCCCTCAAGTCGTGATCATTTTTGTGGATCCTAGATGAATAGAGTATCTAGAACTATGCACTTCGGCCATAATCCTCTCTCGAACATCATCGACATCAGGTATACACAATCTACTTTGGTACCTCAACACACCATCTCCCTCTTGGGTGAAAACCTTCACCTCTTGTTTGTGAACAACTTCTTTCAATCGAAGGAGGACGGGATCTCGGTCTTGTTTCTCCTTTACCTCTGCCACAAGCGAGGATGTAGACCCATCCTGAACAGTAACTCCGCCTTCATAGTTCTCTTCAAGACGAACTCCCAATCGGTCTAATATATGCACCTCCTTTGCCAATTCCCTCTTTCCCTCCTCCACATGGGCAGTGCTACCCATGGACAACCTGCTAAGAGCATCAACAACAACATTAGCTTTACCTGGATGGTAGAGGATGCTCATGTCGTAGTCCTTGAGTAGCTCGAGCCATCTCCTTTGCCTCAGGTTGAGTTCCTTCTGGCTGAAGACATATTGTAAGCTCTTGTGATTGGTGAATACATCAACATGCACTCCATAGAAGTAGTAACGCCAAATTTTAAGCGCAAACACCACAGCTGCCAGCTCAAGGTCATGAGTTGGGTAATTCTTCTCATGAACCTTAAGCTGTCTCGAAGCATATGCTATCACCTTCCCCCTTTGCATCAACACACAACCCAAACCAATTTTGGATGCATCACAGTAGACCACAAAGCCCTCTGTTCCATCGGGAAAAGTTAGAACAGGAGTAGTTGTTAGCTTGGTCTTCAATTTCTGGAAACTCTCCTCACAAGCATCGGACCATTGGAACTCAGCCTTTTTTTGAATCATCTTAGTCAATGGTGATGGTATGGATGAGAATCCCTCTACAAACCTTCGATAATAGCCGGCCAAACCCAAGAAGCTCCTTATCTCTGTCGGGGATGTGGGTCTGGGCCAATTCTTCACTACTTTAATCTTCTGGGCATCAACCTGAATACCATCTCCCAACACAATGTGGCCTAAGAAGGCCACTGATGCAAGCCAAAATTCACATTTAGAGAACTTTGCATACAATACCTAGTCTCTCAAGGTTTGTAAAATGACTCTAAGATGATAGGGGTACTCCTCTTCATTCTTGGAGTAGACCAGAATATCATCTATGAATATAATCACAAACATATCAAGATATGGTTTAAACACCCGGTTCATAAGATCTATGAAAGCTGCGGGGGAATTTGTCAACCCAAAGGACATGACCAAAAATTCAAAGTGGCCATAACAAGTCCAAAAAGCAGTCTTCGGAATGTCACGTTCCCTCACTTTCAACTGATGGTAGCCGGATCTCAAGTCTATCTTTGAGAAATACGTGGCACCCTGAAGTTGATCGAATAAATCATCTATTCTGGGGAGAGGGTATTTGTTCTTTACGGTGACCTTATTCAACTGCCTATAGTCAATACACATCCTGAGGGACCCATCTTTATTTCACACAAATAGGACGGGATCACCCCATGGTGAGACGCTCGGCCTAATGAATCCCTTATCTAGCAAGTCCTTCAACTGATCCTTCAATTCTTTCAACTCGGCTGAAGCTATTCTATATGAAGGGATTGAGATAGGCTGGGTATCAGGGAGAACATCAATCCCGAAGTCGATCTCCCTATAAGGAGGGACTCCAGGCAGATCCTCGGGAAAGACATTGGGAAACTCATTGACAATCGGGACCGACTCAAGAGATGGATACTCAACGTTGCCATCTTTCACTCGGACCATGTGATAGATACACCCTTTTGAGATTAGCTTCCTGGCCTTAAGGTAAGAAATAAACTTACCCTTAGGCATAACAGGACTACCCCTCCATTTTATGACAGCTTCGCTCGGGAATTTGAACTTGACAACCTGAGTTCTACAATCAATAGAGGCATAACAGACATAAAGCCAGTCCATGCCAAGGATCACGTAAAAATCAACCATGTCCAACTCAACTAGGTCGACCAAAGTATCCCTGCGATGAATTGACATAGTGCAATCTCTATAGACTCTCTCTCAGCTAAGATAGAATCACCGACTAGAGTAGCTACACTGAAAGGCTCAAGAAGGCATTCAGGAATTTTATTGAATTTACTAGCCATGTAAGGAGTTACAAAGGATAGGGTGGCACCCGGATCTATCAATACATAACAATCAAGAGAAGAGACTCGAAGCATACCCGTCACGACATTTGGAGAGTTCTCTTGATCTTGGTGACTACCCATGGCATATAAACGGTTTGTACTCCCCTCATGCCTGAAGTAGTGCCTCTCTGATCACCCCTAGTTGGTGGTGCGGTAGTAGAGAACTGGGCCTTATCTCCCCATGCTGGACACTCCCAAATAGAGTTTACCTCACTTAACACATGGTGGATTTTCTTGCGAACCTTGATCCACACTAGCTTGTGATTGAGAACCCTGGGTCTAAAATTCTGGCGACTCTGCCCTTGACGGTCATACCTATTCTGCGGTATAGGTGCACTTGCGGTAGATGAGGCATAATTGGGAGGCCTCTTCTGGAAGAAGGACCTGTTGTCCTTGTTTTGCCTCTGCTCATTCTCATGCCCAACTGATCTTGCCTTCTTGCTCATATGCTCCTCTCTGTATTTTCTCTTCTCATCCTCCTCATGTTGATCATACACCATTAGTCTCGAAATATCCATGTCCGAGATCAACAATGCTGCTTTGCACTCCTTCTTCACATGCCTCCCTAACTCGGAGACGAACTTCCTCATCTTTGACCTCATATCTGGGATCATTTCTAGAGCATACCTGGACAGCTAGATGAACTTTAGGCCATACTCCTTAACAGTCATGCCTTCTTGTTTCAGATTTACAAACTCCTCCACCTTCGTTTCCCTCAATTCTCGGGGAAAGAAGTGGTCAAGAAAGACTCTCTCAAATTCGTCGCTCCTAGCAGGTTCAGTATCCTCACCTCTACCTTGTTCCCATTGGTTATACCAAATGTTTGCCACATCATTAAGTTGATAAGACACTAACTCAACCCCCTCAATTTCCGTAGCATGCACAGCTTTCAAAATTTTCCACATCTTATCAATAAAATTTTGGGGGTCTTCATCAACCTTAAAACCCGAAAATTACATTCTTGGTGGCGTTGGAAAGAAGACTCGATGAAATTTAATTTGATGGGTCATGGGCCACCTAGATTGTCGTCTTTCAAAAGATAGGGTTATTAGAAGTCAACCCCTTATGTGAACTCCTCCTCAAACTTAGCCACGACAAAACTTTTGGATTTGATTTGTTCCTAGGGGTCCTTCATGACCCCACATCACCTCTAACGCTGCTAAATTTCTCAAAGACTCATCTTACTCATGCAAATGCTCTACAACACTAGAGTTCGACCCTACCCATATACATGAAGGGTCCGAATCTTAGGGAAAATTTTTGAGGGGTGTTACAGTTGCATATCTTAGTGAAGTGTCCTCAGGAGGTTTATGCCCTATTTTCTTCATGATCAGCATAAAGATGAGTTTGATAGATTGGAGAAGGGTTCTTTATTAGTCTTTGAGTATGAGGCTCATTTTTGTGAGTTGTCTCATCATGCTTTGTCAAGTATTCTATAGAGATTGAGCAGATCCTTATTCATCAGTTATCTTTAAGAGGACACACCCTCTCTTGTATTATTAGGTAGTTCTTTTCAAAGTATTATTGATCATGCCAGGATGATCAAGAGTATCAGACATGGTCAGGTCAATGGTCATTCATCTAGAGATAGTGATTATTTAGGTTCGGGCACCTAGGGATATCAAGGTAGGCCAGAGCATGCAGAAATTTAGAGTATAGATAATGTTTGTGGATCTCCTCATTATCCTCAATGAGGTTCCGATCTTTAAGTTGGTTTTGTTGTGATGAGTTTGAGCATGAGGCAAAATATTGCCCCGAATATAATTTTTCTTCTGTTCAGCCAGGGTTATAGGCCATTCATGATATAAACGTTTCAGCTGTTTGAGGTACTTAATAGGGTACTAGAGGTGATGTTAATTGTACCAAGGATGGAGCTCAAGGGGATTAAGGCAGTGTAATAGTGGTTCTCAAACTAGTGGGGGTCAGAGGCTTTACTATGCTATACCGGGTGGATCTGAAAAAAGGCTTTGATGCAGTGATCACATATAGAACCCTAATTTTCCATATTGCAACTTCAGTGTTATTGGATCTCGAGTCTACCAGCTCTTATATACCAACTTATTTTGCTATGAATATTAATTATGTGTGTGAGCTCCTTGTAGTACCTATTGTGTCTCTACCCCAGTAAGCGAGTCTTTTGTGGTTGATCGTGTGCACTGGGGATGTGTAGTGACTCTTATGGGTAAAGAGACTCGGCCAAACTTTGTCTTATTAGATATGCTTGACTTTGATGCGATATTGGGTATGGATTGGTTATCTCCCTATCATGCGATTTTATATTGTTATGCCAAGAATGTGACCTTAACCTATCCTGGTTTTCGTCAGTTAGTATTAATAGGTAATCCGAGTTATTATCTGAAGGGAATAATATCTTATATTTTATGTGCATCATATGTGGAAAAGGGTTACTTGTCTTATTTAGCTCATGTTCGTGATACTACTAAGGAATCATCTTCTTTGGGGATCATGTGAGTGGAGAGAGAGATCATGAATGTATTTTTAATAGATTTGTTGGGTGTTCCTTCAGACCGTGATATTGATTCTATAATTGATTTAGAGCCGAGCACTAAGCCTATTTATATTTCTCCTTATCGGATGAGTCTGACTGAGTTAAAGGGATTGAAGGAACAATTAGAAAATCTATTGGGTTCATTTGGCCTAGTGTTTCACCATGGGGTGTGACCATATTATTTGTGAAGAAGAACGATGTTACTATAAGGATATGTATTGACTATTGATAGTTGAACAAAGTTACCATCTAGGACAAATATGCTCATCCTTGCATTGACTTGAGGTCGGGTTACCACCAGTTAAGAGTTTGGGAATCGGATATCCCAAAGACCTCCTTTAGGACTCGTTATGGGCACTGCGAGTTTGTGTCCATGTCTTTTGGCCTGACTTATGCCTCGATTTTTTTTATGGAATTGATAAACCGAGCATTTGACCCTTATCTAGACCCTTTTATGATTATATTCATCGATGATCTCTTGGTTTACTCTAAGAATAAAGCTGACCGTGTTAAGCATTTGAGGGTTATGCTTCAGAGATTGAGGGAGAATGAGTTATATGCAAAATTCTCCAAGTATTAGTTTGGCTCGAGTTTGTGTCATTCTTTGGTCATGTAGTTACCAAGGATAGTGTTATGGTCGATGTGGCTAAGGTTCAGCGATTCATGATTGGGTTTGACCTACTTCAGTTACCATGGTTTAAAATTTCATTGGGTTAGAGGGTTACTACCTTTGGTTTTTTTATTGCAACCCCATTAACTAGGCTTACTCAAAAGACCATGCCATTTTAGTAGACTGATTATTTCGAAGCGAGCTTTCAATAGCTCAAGGATTTACTAACTTCATCACCTATTCTAGCATTACCAAGGAGGGTGTGTCATTCGTAGTATTCTATAATGCATTGGGAGGTTGGTGTGGGTGGTGTATTAATGTAAAATTGGAGAGACAGTGCCTATGCTTTCGATAGTTTAAGGAATATGGCGATAACTACTCTATTCATGATTTAGAGTTAGCAGCGATGGTTTTTGTGTTAAAGTTGTAGAGACACTATTTCTATGGGGTGTATTGTGTGGTCTTTATTAACCATCATAGCCTAAAGTATATCTTTTCTCAGCCAAATCTGAACATGAGGCAGCATAAGTTGTTGGAGCTATTGAAAGACTATGACATCACAATTATTTATCATCCAGGCAAGGCTAATGTGGTGGCAGATGCTTTGAGTCATAAAGCACCTAGTATGGGTAGATTAGCCTTCCTTAAGGTGGAGGAGAGACCTTTAGCATTGGAGGTTCTGTCATGGTCTAGGTAGTTGGTCCGACTTGATACTTCAAAATATCACAGTGTTTTGGCCTTCATTGAGAGGTCTACTTTGATGGATTAGATTCATGCCTACCAGTTTGATGATGAAAAGTTGAGAACAATTCGAGACAGTGTTGAAATATGATGTTAAGTTGACTTCTCTTAATCTCTAGAGAGTTTTGAGGATTATTGGTTGTATTTGTGTGCCTAAGGTGGGTTATTGGGTGCATATGATATTCGAGGAGGCTTATTGGTCGAAGTATTCTATCCATTTAGGAGTGGCAAAGATGTTTCGTGATTGAAACAACATTATTGGTGGTGTGGGATGAAGAAGGATATTTTAGAGTTTGTGGCTAAGTGTTTGAATTGCCATCATATGAAGTATGAGTATTAGAAATTGGGTGGTCCAATGCAAAGGATACCCATTCCCGAGTGGGAATGGGAGCGCATTTCTATGGACTTCATGAAATGATTACCCTTGACTTTGGGTAAGTATGACTCTACATGGGTGATTGTGGATCATTTGACCAAATCGGCTCATTTTCATTCCAGTGAAGATTAGCTACAATGTGGAGCAATTAGCTAGGATCTACATTTGTGAGATTTTTCGATTGTATGGAGTGTCCATTTCTATTGTGTTCGATAGAGGTACACGGTTCACCTATCATTTATGAAGTTCTATGTAGGAGCAGATGAGTAGCAAGATTGAGTTGAGTACCACTTTTTATCCTTAGACCAATGGTCAGTCTGAGTAGACTATTTAGGTACTTATGGATCTGCTCCAAACTTATGTCATGGACTTGGTGGTCATTGGGACCAATCCTTACCTCTTTCGGAGTTTGCCTATAACAATAGTTATTATTCCAGCATTCAGATGGAACCATTTGAGGCTTTGTATGGGAGGAGGTGAGGATATCTTGTGGGCTGGTTTGATTCTTTTAGGAATTGGCCTTATGGCACTGATTTATTGAGATATGCCATGGATAGGGTGAAGTTGATTCAACAGTGCCTTGTGACTACCAGAGTGGGTAGGAAAGTTATGTGGATAGGTGTTATACTCCGTACCTTTGTACTTTGGAAAATCTTCTTAAACTTCTTAAAGGTTACCCTGTGACCCCGATTATCTATAACATTATCAAATAACTCTGAGGAAGGGAGGACGTGATGCCCCATAAAGAGTGAAGGTTGGAAATAGGGCTATAAGGATTTGAAATGAGTTGGGGGACAAAAATAAAAGGTTGTGGGACTCGACTTACTTGTGTAAGCTATCAACTTGGACATCTTACATACTTAAGCTACTGGTGTACATGTTGAGCTTGTGTATAAAGGATTACATAGGTTCTTAAAATGAGATGAGATTACGAACCCACGGAAGAGGAGGAAGGAGGAGTAGCACCTACTCGGAAGCAAGCAGGTGATGCACCTACTTGGACTAAGTAGGTGATGTACCTACTTGTACTAAGTAGGTGATTCACCTACTTGGACTAAGTAGGTGACACACCTACTTGAGTTGGACCCCATGCTGCCATATGGCAGCGTATAATTGGCTACATGGCGTGAGGTGGTGCCCTAGGGGTTTGCCATGTGTCACCCCTAGGGTTCCTTCATGTGTCCCTTTATATATATGTGTGTAGGGTGCTGAATAAGTCTTTATTCTTCCTTAGAACAACAAAAAAAAAAGAAAAAGAAGGAGAGAAAAATGTTGAAGGCTAGAGGGAGGCTACGGGTTTGGCCCTTTTGAGGTAAGCCTCCGACTTTTGTTCTGTGAATTAATTATCTAAGGTATAACACGATGAAATGAAGGTGTTATTAATGTCAATTTATGGTTTGGAGAAGCATCGAAGGGATAACAAACAGCCCCAAACAGTCCACTACGTTTCAGCGCACTAAGAAACTTCCGAGGCAAGTTTTAGGCGAATCTTGGCAAGTTTTGAACAAGGTTAGTTCTTTACTTTAAAGGTGGATTTAATCATTTTTATATGTGGTGTATTATATTTTTTAAATGAAGTTTTAGTAGAAAAAAATGAATAAGTATTCTTGGAGTTAGAAACAAACTAAATTGAAGTCGTTCTAGCCGAGTTAAAGTTGTTAAGGTTGTACAGTGTTGTTGTGATTGTGGCGTTGTCGTTGGAGGTAGTTTTATGAAGTGTTTCAGGACTGGAACCTGGTTAAAAATAGGTGTGGGTTCTGTTGGTTTCAGCCACCTAACCCTCTGTTCCACGTGGTTAAAGATTTTATGAATTAACGATTGAAAACCCTATTTTGGTATCGTAGTTTTAAGCGAATTGTTTGGATTTTGTGTTGCGTAATGTTGAAGTGGTTTACTTGTATGTAATCTGCTGATTGTTGTTTTTGGTTGTATTTAGTAATTGAGTATGTAATTGGAAGTTCGTATAGGGCAAGTTATAGGGGAGGTGCTGCCCGATTTCTGTTAACTTCTTAACTAATTAACAAACTACTTGAGAAAGGCACATAAGGAAATGGTTCTTATGGATGCTTGTTTATGGTTTGAGAAGTTGGAGAATTTAAGGTTATTAATTTTAGTATTATCTTCATGTTAAATAGGTTTGGAAAGCGATAAAGCAAGAGTGGGTACGATTACTCGATAAAAGGTATACGAAGCCACCCTCTTTCTCTTGACATATTTTTGGCATAAGTATGTAAAGCTATCTCTCTTTCCTTTTGGCATGTATTAGACTTAAGTGCATTGTATGTGAAATATGTGGATAATTCCATTCCTAGAACTCCAAGTATGCCTCATAATCCCTATCTACTGCTTAGTATTGGAACCTCTACAAAAATTGAGTATTGCCTGTCAAGGCTTCTACATGTTAAAAAGTAGTGTGTGGAAATATATCCCTCCTTTATCTTAATATGTATTTGGCATGCAAATGAGGTTATGATTCCATGATTGTTCACTGAGCCGCAGGATGGGCCGGGTAAGAAATATGTACATGATGACCACCTGAAAGAAAGTACAGACTATATAGAGCTTATTCTCTTTCTTCTTTTGGCATGTCTTAGTCTTAAGTGGACTGTGTATGTAATGTGGGAATAATTCCATTCATAGAACCCTGAGTATGGTTCGTCAATCTTATTTACTTCTTGATATTAGAACTCCTGTGATAGCTGAGTTGTTGTCTTGTAAGCCTATTACGGGATGAAAAGTATTATACGTGAAGCCAATCCCTTTATTTCTTGAAATGGCTTAATGTAAGTGAAACAATGTGTGATATGAGCTAGAGATAGTTCCATTTATAAGTTACCTGTGTGACTCATGACTTGCACTTACTTTTGAATGATAAGGGCCTTGAAGTAGTTGAACTATGACCCTCGAGCCTTCTGCATACTGAATGATGATTGGATGTGTAAGCTCCTATACCTAGAGGCTCTTTGATATATCTTATGATGATATTCGGGAGATGTCTGATATATTGCCAAGGTTTACGTGCATGTATATGCATTATTATATTATATAGGGATCGGACTGTACGTTTCTTAATACTAACGTATTATATATATAGGGATCGGGCCATTCGTTCCTCAGCACTAAGTATTATATATATGGATCAGGCTGAACGCTCCTTAGCACTAACCTGATATATATATATATATATATATCGGGCTGTACATTCCACAACGCTAATAGTATGCATATGCCTATCATGATAGATGATATATTTATAACACCGAATCCCCAAGCGGGCTGGATACGGTACGTGATAATGGTATACATGACTTTAGTTTTTGAGGTGTAGGTATAGTACCCTATTAAATGTTATACTTGGTTTCTTGCATCCCTATTCCAGTTGTTGTCCCAGTTTTGTTATGCTTATATACTCAGTACATATATCGTACCGACCCCCCATTCTCTAGGGGGCTGCATTTCATGCCCGCAGGTATAGACACAGGTTTTGGGAGTCTGCCAACCTAGGATTCCACTCAACAAGTTTGGAAGAAGCTCCATTAATTCAGAGCTGAGTTTTGGTACTAAACCTCTTATGTATATATTTATTCATTAAGGGGTACGGCGGGGGCCCTGTCCCACCATATGTTACTATTAATATTCTTAGAGGTCTGTGGACATGTGTGTGGATTATACGTGTAAGTTCTGTTCAGTTATGTCTACATAATTTATTGTAAATATTAAGATACTATGGCAACCTTGTCGGCTTGCACACCATTTCATGATAAGATACAAATGAAAGAGGCTAAATGCATATAAAAATGCTATGACCCACTGGGATTCTTATGTATATTTCCTATATTGATTTTTACATCTGACAGATACGTATATGGGGGTCCATGTCGGACCCCAGTCGCAGCCCACAGTGTTGGATCGTGACAGAAGTGGTATCAGAGCAGTTCATCCTCGGAGTATCTACAGACCCTGTCTAGTAGAGTCATGTTTGTCGATATGTTGTGCACCACATCTATAAATAGGAGGCTACAGGACATTTAGGATGTTACTCTTTTTTCATATCTCAGATCGTGCGATATAACCGAGGCATAGAAAGTGAAATTCCTTATAACTAACCTCAGCAGATGGACAATATCGATAGAAGAAAGAGACTGATGACATTGGAAGTTACAAAGCACGCGGGTAAGCCAAGGAACGAAAGATATATGCTAGGTAAGGTATTGAAATACAATTGACATGTAAAGTCGAAAATTGAAAGTAAAAGTAGACGAAAAGTCTGACAGGCGTAGTTCGAGTTGGACATATGAGGTAAGTCCATCATTTTATACTATTGTTAATATTGAAAGCCCTGTGTGGCTGTGATATGATATGAATATATATATATATATATGTTGGCCCTATGAGGCATTGTTGGCATTATCTGCATGCAGGGTTGAGCTAGTTAGAAATACAGAGGAAACTCTGCCCAAATTTTCCCAAGAACAAAAAAAGGGGAGAGGGTGAGATAGAAGTTCATAACATACCTTGGAAGTTAATACCGATAGGGTGAACTTATTATGTTAAACTAAAGTTGAAAGATGAACCCTCCAAGTTATCAGTGAGGGGCACCACTTCTACTTGGGGAGTTTTACTTCGGACAAAGCCTATGTGAGCAGCAAAGTTAAGAATTCATTTGAATGGAACCAAGATATTTTCCAGCCGTTATTTTTGCCTTAGAAAAGACTCATTTGCATTTGGAAAGTTGAAAGTAAACGGACAATGACATAAATATACCCTAAAGGGGGGAAGTGGATAAGATAAATACCAGCGTAAGATGAAATTAATTGACATTATAGCATGTTAATGTGAATACTTAAATTCCAAGTGAGTTCCCATACGGCAACGAGTCGATAAGATCTCTAAACCTGGAAATGGACGGATGAAAGCCATGATACCTGAGATAGTGTTGAGAGTTATTGGTAAGGTCCTTGAACAAGTATGACATCGAAAAATGGGTGCATGCAAAGGGGATGAATACAATAAGAGCATTATAATGAGAACTTAAAGGTACTATAAGGAATAGCCAGGCTATGTCTGATTGATGGTAAGATATTGGTAATAAAGTTACTGACTACTGGTATTGTGATGTGCAAGCAGCAAACGATAAAGGACAAGAGGTCTCTCCTGTGCTGGAATATGAAAACTTAAGAACCAAAACAAGTATGACAAAAGAGATTGTAAGTGAATGTTAATACACTAACCTACGCAAAGCAGAGTAAGGCAGGACAAGGATAGACTATGATTGGAAATAGATGCACCTTGTACAAATTATACCAGAATGATTATGCAACCTATGAATATCGGTATGCCATGAGTAAGACCAGGTGATTACTCGATAGAAGAAGTCGGTAGTAGCAACGTGATTTCTATATTCTAATACATTAAGAGAAAGTATAATATGGTTTGAAGAAAAACCTTTAAGGTGTAATCAGTACTAAGGACAAAAGCCATGGTAGATCCCTAACATCAACTGAGGACTATACAAAGATGTATATCCAGGGAGTAGTGGGATTTCACAAAGTCCCCACATCTACTATCTCGGACAGGGAAGTTCAATGTATGGCTAACTTTCAGGGATCATTCCAAAAAGGAATGGGGAACATAGATGAATCTTGGTATAGTGTTTCACCCCTAATCTAGTTAGCAGGCTGAGCGCACAATGCAAATGCTAGAAAATATGTTGTAGGCCTATATCATTACCTTTAGAGATAGTTGGAGTAATCACTTGTTACTTATTAAAGCTGCTTATAATAGTAACGAAATGGGAATACAGAAGAGATGACTTAAGAAGCCAAAAGAAATTTTGAAAAGAAATATCTGTACCCATTCCCTATGACTACAGGTAATCTACCTCTTAAAATTGATTATATAGGTTAGTAAGAGGCTTATGGATGACACCCAATATAGAGAAATCTTGAAGCACTCGTAAGACCTTATAAGACTAGTTAACATTCGAGGCTGAATGTTCTAAAGGGGGGAAGGATGTTATAACCCGTACCTTTGTACTTCGAAACATCTTCTTAAACTTCTTAAAGGTTGTCTTGTGACCCCGATTATCTATAACATTATCAAATAACTCTGAGTAAGGGAGGACGTGATGCCTCATAAAGAGTAAAGGTTGGAAATAGGGTTATAAGGATTTGAAATAAGTTGGGGACCATAAATAACAAGTCGTGGGACTCAAATTACTTTTGTAAGCTACGAACTTGGATGTCTTACATACTTAAGCTACTAGTGTACATGTTGAGCTTGTGTAGCAAGGATTACAAAGGTTCTTAAAATAAGACGAGATTACGAACCCATGAAAGAGGCAGAAGGAGGTGTAGCACCTACTCAGAAGCAAGTAGGTAATGCACCTTCTTGGACTAAGTAGGTGATTCATCTAATTGGACAAAGTAGGTGACACACCTACTTGAGATGCACCCCACGCTGCCATGTGGCAGTGTATGATTGGCTACATGACGTGAGGTGGTGCCCCAAGGGTCTGCCAAGTATCACCCCTAAGGGGATTCCACGTGTCCCTTAATATATATATATATGTGTGTGTAGGGTTCTGAATAAGTCTTTATTCTTCTTTAGAATAAAAAAAAAGAAAGAGAAAGAAGGAGAGAAAAACATAGAAGGCTAGAGGGAGGCTACGGGTTTGGCCCTTTTGAGGTAAGCCTCCAACTTTCGTTATGTGAATTAATTATTTAGGGTATGCCATGATGAAATGAAGGTGTTATTAATTTAAATTTATGGTTTTGAGCAGCACCGAAGGGATAACAAACAGCACCAAATAGTCCACTACTTTTCAGCGCACTAAGAAACTTCCGAGGAAAGTTTTAGGCGAATCTTTGCAAGTTGTGAACAATGTAAGTTCTTCCCTTTCAATGTGGATTTAATAATTTTATATGTGGTGTATTACATATTTTAAATGAAGTTTAAAGTATAAAAAATTAATAAGTATGCTTGGCGTTAGAAACAAACTAAATTGAAGTCGTTCTAGCCGAGTTAAAGTTGTTAAGGTTGTATAGTGTTGTTGTGATTGTGGCATTGTATTTGGAGGTAGTTTTATGGAGTATTTCAGGACTTGAACGTGGGTCAAAATAGGTGTGGGTGCTTCTGGTTACAGCCACCAAACCCTCCGTTCCGCGTGGTTAAAGATTTTACTAATTAACGATTAAAAACCCTATTTCTGTATCGTAGTTTTAAGCGAATTGTTTGGAGTTTGCGTTGTGTAATGTTGAAGTGTTTTACTTGTATTTAATCTGATGATTGTTTTTTTTGGTTGGATTTATTAATTGAGTATGTAATTGGAAGTTCGGATAGGGCAAGTTATAGGGGAGGTGCTGCTCGATTTCTATTAACTTCTTAACCAATTAACAAACTACTTGAGAAAGGCACATAAGGAAATGGTTCTTATGGATGCTTCGTTATGGTTTGAGAAATTGGAAAATTTAAGGTTATTAATGTTAGTATTACCTTCATATTAAATAGAATCGGAAGGCGACAAAGCAAGAATGGGTACGATTACTCGATAAAAGGTATGTGAAGCCACCCTCTTTCTCTTGGCATGTTTTTGGCATAAGTATGTAAAGCTATCTCTCTTTCCTTTAGGCATGTCTAAGACTTAAGTGAATTGTATGTGAAATATGGGGATAATTCCATTCCCAGACCTCCAAGTATGCCTCATAATCCCTATCCACTGCTTAGTATTGGAACCCCTGCAAAAATTGAGTATTGCCTGTCAAGGCTTCTACATGTTAAAAAGTAGTGTGTGGAAATATATCCCTCCTTTATCTTAATATGTCTTTGGCATGTAAATGAGGTTATGATTCCATGGTTGTTCACTGAGCCCCAGTATGGGTCGGGTATGAAATATGTACATGATGACCACCTAAAGGAAAGTATAGACTATATAGAGCTTATTCTCTTTCTTCTTTTGGCATGTCTTAGTCTTAAGTGGATTGTGTGTGTAATGTGGGAATAATTCCATTCATATAACCCCAAGTATGGTTCGTCAATCTTATTCACTTCTTGATATTAGAACTCCTGCGATAGCTGAGTTGTTGTCTTATAAGCCTCTTATGTGATAAAAAATATTATACGTGAAGCCTATCCCTTCTTTTCTTTAAATGGATTAAAGTAAGTGAAATGATGTGTGATATGAGCTAGAGATAGTTCCATTTATAAGTTCCATGAGTGACTCATGACTTGTACTCACTTTTGAATGATAAGGGCCTTGAAGTATTTAAACTATGATCC
Organism: Solanum dulcamara; assembly: GCF_947179165.1. Taxonomy (NCBI): domain Eukaryota; kingdom Viridiplantae; phylum Streptophyta; class Magnoliopsida; order Solanales; family Solanaceae; genus Solanum; species Solanum dulcamara. Next base: position 39,800,501 of record NC_077240.1, on the reverse strand, counting down.
TTGAGCCTTCTACATACTGAATGATGATTGGATGTGTAAGCTCCTATACCTAAAGGCTCTTTGACATATCTTATGATGATATTCGAGAGATGTTTGATATATTACCAAGGTTTACGTACACGTATATGCATTATTATATTATATAGGGATCAGACCGTATGTTCCTCGGCACTAACGTGTTATATGTATACGGATTGGGTTATACATTCCTCGGCACTAACGTGTTATATGTATAGAGATTGGTCTGTATGTTTCTCTTCACTAATGTATTATATGTATAGGGATCAGGCCGTATGTTCCTCGATACTAACGTATTATATGTATGGATCGGGCTGAACACTCTTCGGCACTAACCTGATATATATATTGATCAGGCTATACATTCCACAGCGCTAATAATGTGCATATGCCTATCATGATAGATGATGTATTTGTAACACTGAGTCCCTGAGCGGGTCGGATACAGTATGTGATAATGGTATACATGAATTTATTTTTTGAGGTGCAGGTACAGTACCCTATTAAATGTTATACTTGGTTTCATGCCCGCGGGTATAGATACAGGATTTGGGAGTCCGCCAGCTTAGGATTCCACTCAGCAACTTTGGAAGAAGCTCTATTGACTCGGAGCCATGTTTTGGTACCAAACCTCTTATATATATATTTATTCATTAAGGGGTACGGCGGGGGCCTTGTCCCGCCATATATTACTATTAATATTCTTAGAGGTCTGTGGACATGTGTATGGGTTATACGTTTAAGTTATGTTCAGTTATGTCTACATGATGTATTGTAAATATTGAGATACTATGACAGCTTTATCGGCTTGCATGCCCTTTCATGATAAGTTACAAATAAAAAATGTTATAGGCATATGAAAATGCTATGACCCACTGGGATTCTTATGTATAGTTTTTATATTGATTGTTACATCTGACAGATACGTATTTGGGGCTCCAGGTCGAACTCCAATCACAACCCATGGGGTTAGGTCGTGACAATAAGTGTGTTCATGATGCATTATTTGTTATTTTTGAGCGAGTATTGCTCAAAGTATCAGCCACTAAGTGTGTGATAAGGTTTGAAAAGAAAGGAAAGCTCAATGCCAGGCTTATTGATCCTTTTAACGTTTTGGAGAAGTATGTAGAGGTAGACTATAGATTGTGTTTTCCTCCAATCCTTCAGCTGTTCATCCTGTATTTTATGTATCGATGCTCGCATGATGATTTTCGCATGATTTAATGGGACTCTATAGTTTTGGATCAGGACTTGTCAATTGAGGAGGAGCCTATTGCTATCTTTAATAGACAGACTAGACAGTTGAGATCAAAGCATATCGATTATATGAAGGTGCAGTGGAGTCACTAACCTATTGAGGAGGCTACTTGGGAGGTGGAATCCAATATGCATCGTAGATAATCTCATTTTTTTAGACTTCAGATACTTTTCTTTATCTCATGTTCGAGGACAAACATTACTTTTAGTTTTGAATGATGTAATGAACTTGAAAGTCTTTTTTGGAAATTCTTGAGAAATTACCATTTTACCCCTCTCTTAAGTTTCTTCGGGTGCTAATTGATTAGTTTGTGTGGTTGGTTTTGGCGAATTCTTAAAAGAATGTAAATTGTGCGAGTTTTTAAGTTTTAAAGGTTTAAGTTACTTAAAACTGGTTTTTGGTACTAATCAGAGCTAGGATCTTGGAGCAAAATTCTGTCAGTTCCACCAGCTCCAGAATGTGGAAATTGGTCTAGGAGTTTCTTCATTTTTAAATTCTGAGTTATTTTGTGAAATTCAGGTCCAAAGTTGGAAAGTTTGGTTTTAAATGAGTTAAGTTTGACTTTGGTCAACAATTCAAGTTCGGAGACTCAAATTGGATTTTTGATAATTCCATTGGTTTTAGTGGGTAATTTTAGGCCTAGTAGCGGCTTCATTATAATGTTTCAAGCTCGTTTTAGTCTGTTGAGGTTCAAAATTAATTTAGTTGCGACTTATCATATTTCGGGTCAAAGAGACCTCAAATTTGAATTATGATGGTTTCATTGAGTCCAGAACATTGAATTTAGTAGGTGTGCATATATGGTTTGTGCGTACGGGATTTCAAATGAATCTCGAGGGTTAGATCGGAGATGTGGAGTTTGGGAAATTTTGGGTTCTGGTGCATAGATCCTAACCCTGTGCGTTCGCGACCTTGGGTTCCATATTTGCGATAGTCCATCCCTTTGAGCTTTCCGATTGTAGCAGTGATGCCCGCATTCATGAAGAGTAGCCCCTTTATGCTTCGTGATCGTGGATGGTAATGAGGAGACTATTTGACTTGTAAATCCCGCTTGAGGGGTTGAGTTGGGGTTTTTAGCATACCTGAGTACTAAAATATTTTCGAAAAAGGGTGAACACTTAATTTGTGCTATTTCCTTCCCATTACTGTCTATTGAAGGTGAATATCATTTTTAGGTTAAGTTTTGAGATATTAGTGTCATGAGTCCTTGTCCACAAGCTGGGTGGTGAAGTAGTTGATACATTGAGATTGTGATGAGATACATGGTTTTTGAGACCCCCACAGGTCCTTTTTGGCAGCAAAGCTCTGCAGGTGTATATGATAGGCTATGTGACAGTCTTGATTCTACTGTACCACCACATCATTGCAGCATCTCATTGCATTCCATCTTGGATTATATTAAAATGTTCTTATGTGTTTTACTTTACTCGCACCGTACTATATAAATTAGCAGCACCAATGTCAGAGTGGGACCTTTCTACATGCAGGTGTAAAACCATTCCTTAGTTTATTGCATAGGTTTGATTAATTCATTTGACTCAGTTGGTCCAACCAACTAAGTACATGTAGATTGTACTTACCCTTACTTTTGTGTCCCTTTTTGATGCAAGTCCTAGTCAGGATATTCCGTGTGACAACTCTTATTATTCAGATTAATGGTGAGTTCTTGGGTTTCAGACCACCATTAGGTCTATCTTTTATTTTCAGTCGTTACTATTATTCAAAGACTTATGATGTATATTAGAGTCAATCATTATGTTAGATGCTCTTTACACTTATGATACCAGGTTTTGAGATATTTTATTTGTGTCCAACTTTTGTTTATTTTTTGGCCTGACTTCCCCTTTGGGAGTCTCGTTTGAGTTTGACTTTTAGACTTAGACATCAGGTTTGGTGTTGGGATGTGTGCAATCTTGACCTCGGCTTTTGAATCCTGATAGAATTGATCGAATCAGATTTATCACTTACTCCATACATGTTATAAAGAATGCTTTATCTCATATATTTGACGTGTTACACATAAAGTCCCTCCAAATTCAAAATATTGTATGAAAGGAGATTTAATTGACTTTCCTGGAATTGTTTTTCTTCCATGCTTCTTCGGCATCGCTTTCTTTATGTTTTCTTCAACATTGACTTTCTATTTTAGATAAGATTCTTCTGCCTTACAGATTTGGAAAATATCTTTATCAAACAACATGAAGTCATCAAGTGTTTGAGCAGATTTTTGACAATCTTTTGCAGCATCTGCATCAGTTGATGGACCACTATCTAGTTAACCTTTGTTAGCTACAGTACTATTAGGTTGTACCCAACTGCATTAACATAATCAACCTCTTGACCTACATACAAAATGAATATTTTAGTAATGCAGTAAAAAATTAAAATTGAAGTCGATGGTTCCTTTAGTAGTAAACAAATAAGGGAGGAGCAGATAGAGTAATTAGAGATCACATGAAGATGTTATTTTCAATATGTTTTTTTATGGATTTTCAGCAACAGTTTTCCATCTCAAGATTCTTGGAATAGAACCAGAAATCCGAATAGCTAAATCTTCACCGACTCTAGAAAAACACTCAAATATCCAAATTTGAAGGGCAAGCGTCAGTCCACCTAATCTGTAGTATTTATTGATTGAATTAATATTGTGCATCACATTATCAAGAAACTTCTTGTAGACATCTACTCTCCACGGATAAGAATTGAATTGTCCACTTTCCATAAGTCTATTACTAATTTGGTGTTCATTTTTATCATATGAGAAAAAATATTCATTAATAAAGAACAAAACAGCCCGTGAAACAATGGAATAATCTATGAATTTTCTCGCTAAAAACAACTCATAGATGATTATTTTGAACAATTATTTCTTTTGAAAAATAATTGCTCAACATCTCTAAGTAGAATCTGAAACACTGAAAGGAAAACCATCGCTAACACAATTTAAGCTTGTAATTAATCCAAATTCCCTAAGATTAAAAACATCATCTTCTCATTTAATTCAACAACAAATATATCATCTGGGGTGTGTTTTAATTTCTTATTCATAATGCAATGAATAAATTGTAATTGTGTTTTTATTTTCAAAAAGTCAAGAAAGTAACCAAAACAAGTATTTCTGAACAACTCGAGTTATTTTTCAAATAAAGAAAATTTTATTTTCTCAATCACATCATGATAAGTATATGATGACTACCTACTTGTAGAATACATGACATATTGATGTGTCACAACCCAAAGTTGGGCCATTATGGCGCCTACTATAACTCATCAAGTAGGCAAGCCTAAACCCAAGTACACAAATTTGTGGAAGATAACAATTTAAGTATAATGATAATAATAAAGTGTAATACCTAGACTATTCGAAATGTCTAAATTGGATTGTACCTTCATGACTAGACAAGAGCGTTATTAATAAATTAATAATTATTTCATATATCACATTTTAAGTGTTCAAGGTGCGTATCTTATATTTTGAAGTTTAGCAGGGTGCAAAATAAAAGTTTCAAGAATTATCGTAAGTTCCTTTATAAAGATTTCTTTGAAATTTGGGTCAAATGTCTTGGAGATTTTCTCCCAATCAATAAGGATTTGTGGGGCCCAAAATCTATCAAATCGAAGGTATGCAATTATAATTTCCAGTATATCAAACTGTTCATCAATACGACTTTAGAATAGGGAGATATTCATATTTTCATAAGACTGCACAAGCAGGCATACGAAGCGGCCCTTTAGGCCGGTTTGACTTTATATAATGAAGTGACCTCCATTTCCTTTTTCATTTCAACATTTCCAGAAACTAACATACAGATAAATTCTCCCTAATCCATAAAATACTCTTTAGATCTTTGTTATCTCGTCTTTCATGCTTCGGAAGAGTTATTCTACGTCGCAAGCTCATCATTTTGGCATAGCTTTCTTTGTAAATTGTGAGGTGTAGCTCCGCGGAGGTAGTGGAAGCAAGGTTTTTGTAGTTTGTTTGGGGTTTTAGTTCTATTTCAAGGTTAATATCAAGGTAAGACCCTTCGTTCACTAATTTGTGTCTCTATAAGCCACAAATAGTAATTTGCAACAAAAAATCCATATTTTTTGTCGGATTGTCGTGACACTTGTATTCATGGACTTATTATAAACAAGTCATGTTTTAGTATTAGAGAGGGATTTGTAAATAAGTCAATAGGCTATGTGAAGTCATCAAAAAAGGTATGTTAAGGATATGAAAATGTGTTATTATCATTGTTACTTGTAGGAAAGATTGTTGGTTGTTGGCTACCTAAGTAGTTATAATCCTCCCTTATCGGGATTCATATTCTATTAGTAGCATCCCTATGTTGGGTAACTCTTAGAGATTATATTGTATAGGTTGCTTATAGCTTAATTGCTCGCTTTTAGCCTATTGAATTATTATTGTTTCCCTTAGGGCTATTGTTTTTATTTGTAGGAATGTGATCGTTGTGTAGAAGGGCTATGTGCTTCCTACAGAGCTATCATGTTGCTTAAGAGGGATATGACTTGCATACGGGGCTATGCTATTGCCAAGAGGGATATGAGTTGACTATGAGGTTATATTAATGCCTAAAAGGGATATGTGCTACCTATGGGGCTATATTATTGCCTAAGAGGGATATGTGACTACCTACGGGGCTAAGGGACTACCGATAGAGTTATATAGACTAAATTGGCACCTTCTGGGCTTATAGGGGCCTAGGTAGGTGTTCTTGGTTGTTGTTTGTACCTGCCGAGCTTATGGGGGCTTGGTCATATTGTTGTTTGATTATTTTTGGTATGTTTCGATTCTGATCCAGGTTAGTAAACTTATCCTAATATTGATTCATTTATCTAACTACTCTCAGAATATTATGATACCTGCTCATAGTTTATTGCCTTTCATACTCGGTACATTATTTCATACTAATACCCCATTGCCTGGAGGCACTGCATTCATGCCTGCAGGTCCTGACAGATGACGGGATAGACGTCTTCAATAGCAGGGTTAACTTCCAGCAGGTTGGCAAGCCCCTTTCTTCCGGAGCTGCTAGAGTTTTGAGGTTTGTTAGCTTTTGTTGTATATATTCTTTTTGGGTAGGTTGAGGCCCTGTCCCACCAAGCTTTACTCTTAGAGCCTTGTATACTAGTATATGGGTTGTATAGCTACGTTATATCCAGGTTGGTTTAGTATGTTCGGTTACTGAGGCTTGTTAGCTGTTTGATGTATTATCTTTATATATACCTGCTTTTAGTTTTGGTATAGACATCATGGTGGCATCGACGGCCCAATTAAGACTAATGTGTTAGTTTGCTATTACTTTCAATGAACTGCTGGGAGAAGCTCTTTCTTTTATAGATCTATTGGCAGGGGCCTTATCGGCCGAGGGATTAATTTTAAGCTGAGATATACTTGTTTATTTTCTAAATTGCAAGTAGTTGCCATGCGCCGGTAGCAAGTGGTTCAGTAGGGTTGGCTTCCGAGTTTTGGCATTAGATACTATTTGCGGCCCTTTAGTTTGGGGCATCACATAAATAATGCTAGGAATAATATGTAAGAAACTGGCCATATCATAAACATGTAGTTCGATACAAAATATACATAAGATGCCCGAAAGTGACTAGGAAGATAAACTAACACAATACCAAATCCCCGAACCTGGTGTCACCTATACAGAGCTACTATGTGCAGTAGGACTATATATACTGGAGAACTAACTAAGAAAAATACAAAAGATGAGTCAGTACAACAGAGGGAAAGAAGATCCAATGCTTAGGGAGGGTCGCTCGTACTTGGAGCTAAATCAGAAAAGATGCCGAAATGTAGTATGAGTACAAACACTGGGCACCATAGGCCGACTGAGCTTAGAAAAATCATATATATAAAATCAGCAGCATGATAGAGATAACAGAGTCTAATAAAGGATAAAGGCAGTCCAAACTAACAACAAACATAAACCAGAACACAAACAAACATCACAACAACAACTCATCCAAAAATCATACAAAAACAAGTGCAATTCTTATGTCGCTAATGCAAAATGAATGCAAAACATTTCAGAGTTATCTCACCGTCTGTCCTGTGGACCCTCGAGACAACTGCGGAATCCTACCTCAGCTTATCAAAAATGAAAATCTAAAATTTAGTCTATGGGCTCCAACGCTTATCAATATATGCATTATCGAGTTAAAAATGGTGCATTTCCTCCAAGACCAAGTTTCCATTGGTTAAATAAATCAAAAATCGGTATCCCTCTCCCTTGGAGCTCAAAAAGCTCAAAAATCTCTTTACTTTCAGAAATTAGATTCAAATATGCCATGAACAAGCTTATGCACCAATGCAATCCAATCAATATCTCAAAACAATCCAACTCATGCAATGACCGGATAACAGACCCATCACATCTTAAAGGTACTGACCTGGAACTCCGCTAGTCCAAGCTCACGGCCTTACCCGCAATAGTTCAATCAAAATAGAGAAGTAAATTTAAACATAACACAAAAGTGGCACACAAATCAACTAAGACAAAAAAACATACACAAGATAAGTTTCACACCACCTAAGGCGGTATAAGGATCTATGCGACAACTAAGAAAAGAATCAACCTAAACTAAAGTTCAATGATAAAATGCTAAGCTAAATTACCTAAAATAGTAAAAGAATCTCGCTAAGGATCAAGCATACCTATCACCTAGTCCTAACAACCAACCTAGATATCAACCTACTCAAATATATAGTGGTCAAACTAAGCCAAGTCTAAAAAAGGAAAACCATAGAGTACCTCATAGTCGAAATCACACTCGAACCTTTATTCATGCACTTTTCCGTTTCAAAGAGCCTCAGATTGCCGCCAAGCTATCAACTATGGAACGAGCAAGTCAAAATGAATCCAACGATACCTATATTACAATTACAAAATTCGGGTAGAAAATGGGTCAAGATTTGACACTCGAATCGACTTTATAGAATTATGAAACAAAAACCGTCATAATGTTCTCCGTGAGGTAAGAATCACATGCCCAAGAATTGGGAAAAAATGAGATTCAATTCAAACCGCAAATTGTCCAAATACCATTCTTTAAAGACTAGAATTTGAGGAACTTTGAGGTCAAGAATGGAAATAAAACATGAAATTGAAGTTAGGATCAAGTTAGGAAAAGGAAATGGAAGATAATTATCTTTGAACCACTTAAATTGATCAAGAAATGAGGGAAAAAAGCCTTGGTCTGAGCTCTCCTAAGGTGAGTTTTCATATTTGAAAAATAAAGATTAAATCCTTGTGCTGGTGTCGCTAAAGCGACATCCGAGCTGCAAAAGCAAATCCCGCTTAGGACTGTTTATCGCTAAAGTGGTAGTTTGGTCGCAAAAGTGAACATTAGTTAAGCTGTTACACCCCGTACTTTGGTACCTTAGAATGATTCTTAAGCTTCTCAAGTTTCTGGGAAGGCTCTTAAGTTTCTTAAAAGTCGTTATGTGAGTCGGATAGTTAATAATGCTATCAAATAACTCTAAGGAAAGAAGATTGTGATACCTCGTGAGAAGAAAGGTTGGAAATGGAGTCATAAGAATCCGAAAGGAATTGGAGGCCAACTAATGAGTCGTAGGACTCGAGTTACCTACGTAAGCTACTAACTTGGAAGTCTTACATACTTAAGCTATTAAAGTACTACCAAGCTTGCGAAGCATGGATTACATAGGCTCTTAAAATGAGATGAGATTATGAACTCACGAGGAAGACGAGAAGATGACATGTGGAAGCCAATAAAGAGGTGCCACGTCGCAGAAGCTCAAGCAAGTAGGTGACCCACCTGCTTGGGGGTCAAGTAGGTGACCCACCTTCTTGAGGGTGGGCCCCACAAAGACACGTGGCAGCCTAGAAGACAATGCAAGGATCCATGGCCCAATAAGGGTTTGACACATGTCACCCTTAGGGGTTGACACGTGTCACTTCCTAAGTGACCCTATATATGTATGTTAATGACTCTTAAGTCATTTGGAGTCCAAAAATCAGCCAAATTATAGAGAGAAACGTGAGATAAAGAGAGCTCACAACAACAACCACAAATTGGATGAAATTAATGTAAGTTCTTCACTTTTCTTCCGTGAATTAATTATCTACGGTGTTCCTCAATTACGTGGAGGTGTATATATGTATATTACGATGCCTACGGAACCATATTTTCAGTTCTTCACTTCTAAAACTAAGAGAAACTTAAAGAGAAAACGTTAGGGAATAGACCCACTTTTGGAGGGGACAGTTGTTAGTAATATTGGTTTAACTTCTTGTGTATAGCTTACTTTTGGGTGATTCAATATGTTTTGGAAAGGTATTTCATAGGTATATAACGTTTATTTAGACTTTAAAATCCAGTTTTGCTTTTACCTTCGCGAACAAGGGTGATGAAGTGGAGAGGAGGTACTGCCCAGATTTTGTTTTGGAAATCCTACACGGACAGCTGTGGGTATTTTGGGCATATCTTTTCATACAAAATTGTTGTAGGGGTAATTAAAAATTGTTTGCGACCTTGATACACATGTATATAACTTTCATTGAGGCCACAAATCCTGTTTCCCTCAATTACCCCTCCGAAACTAAGCGACAATATAAGACAGTGGGTTGTCCATATTTCACATTTTGGATAGTTTTGGCGAGTTTGAAAAGTTTAACGTAAGGTAAGGCCTTTCATTTTAAATTGGAGATTATGGTGTTGTTATAGAGGGTATTATACATTGTGTAAGTAGCTGGAAACATGAAAATATGATAAATATGCTTGACGTTCGAAATAAACTAAATTGGAATTGCTATAGTTAAATTGTCATCGAAGGATAGTGTTGTTCGTGTGAGGTGCTGCTGCAGGGGTGTGATGTGTTTTTTCAGGGCCTAAATATGTTCTAATGTGGGTTGGAGTGCTGTTGGTTGAATCCACACGACCCCTCATTGCGTATAATGAAAGGCGTTATAAAATAAAGGCTAGACGCCCTATTGTGCTACCGTATCTTTGAATAAGTCGTTTGGAGTTTATGTTGTATATTGTTGGTGTGAATTACTGCAGGTTGTTGTTGTTAGTTGGCTGTAGGTCTTAGGAACCTAATTGGAAATTTGGATAGGGCACATTATAGGGGAGGTGCTGCCCAATTTTCGTCAATGCCTTAGCAAATAACAGAACTAGTCGGGGAAACGACTAAGGAAATAGATTCCATTAATACTAAGGTGCAACCTAAGATGCTGGAAAGTTAAGAGTTGTTGATATTCGTATTACTTTCATGTTGAATAGGTTCAAAGGACGACGAGGCGAATGGGATAAAGAGTAACTCATATGAGGTATGTAAAGTTATTCCTTCTTTCGGCATGTTTTGGTATAAATATGTAAAGCCTATATATTCTTTCGTTTAGGCATGTGTTAGATCTAAGTGACAAGTGCTATGTGTATGAAGCTTGGGGTAACTCTATTCATGATCTCTGAACATGAATCATGATTCATAACTCGTGTCCATTGTTGAATGTTAAGACTCTTAAAGTAGTTAAGCTTCCATTCCTCAAGTCTTCAATATGTTGAGAAGTAGTGTATGTAAAGTTATTCTTCCTCTCTTTTGGCGTGACTTAGATGTAAGTATTGTGTATATGAAGTTGGAATTTATTATACTCTTAAAACTCTGAGTGTGAGTTAAGGCTTTTGTTCACTTCCTACTGATTAGAACTCTTGTAACAAGTTAAGTCATTACTTTTCAAGTCTCCCAAGTGATAGGAAGTGGTGCATGTAAAGCTTGTCTTTTCTTGCTTCTAGAAAGACTAGACTAAAGGTGCTATAGGACATGGATTTGGATATAGCCCCATTTATAGATTCTGGATATAAATCATGACTTGTACCCACCTTGAAGTAGTTGAACTACGACCCTTGAGCCTCCTATAGGTTGAATAGTGTTGGGATGTGTAAGATCCTATACCTAGGGGATCTTGAACATGCTTGATGATGATATCTATGGGATGTTTGATATGTTACAGAGTTTTACATGCACGTATATGCATTAGGATATATATCTAGATCGGGTAGAACGTACCTCGACACATTTTGCTATGTAAGGATCGGGTCGTACGTTCCACGATAGATTATGCATTATACGGATCGGGCCGTCGTACCTCGGCATTATTATGTATTATACGGATCGGGCCGTCTTACCTCGGTATTATTATGCATTATATGGATCGGGTCGTAGTACCTTAGCATTATTATGCATTATACGGATCGGGCCGTCGTACCTCGGCATTATTATGCATTATACAGATCAGGCCGTAATACCTCGGCATTATTATGCATTATACGGATTGGGCCGTCGTACCTCAGCATTGTTATACGATATACGGATCGGGCCGTCGTTCCTCGACATTATTATATGATACATGGATTGGGCCGTCGTTCCTCGGCATGTACTTTCTATATACAGGGATCGGGTTGTACGTCCCACAGCGTTAATGGCATATATACACCTATCATGATAGATGATGTGTTTATAACACCGAGTCCCCGAGCGGGCCGGATACGGTATGTGATAGTGGTATACATGACTTTAGTTTGTGAGGTGCAGGTATAGTACCCTATTAAATGTTATACTTGGTTTCCTGCATCCTTAATTCAGTTGTTATCTCAGTTATGTTATGCTTATATACTCAGTACATATATCGTACTGACCCCTCTTTCTTCGGGGGGCTGCATTTCATGTCCGTAGGTACAAATGTTCATTTCGGAGATCTGCCAGTGTAGGATTTCCGCTCAGCTATGTTGGAAGTGCTCCACTGTTTCGAGGCCTAGCTTTTGGGTATTGGTCCTGCGATGTATATATTTGTTTATGCAGGGGTAAGGCAGGGCCCTGTCCCGCCATATGATGTCATTTCTATTCTTAGAGGTCTGTAGATATATGTGTGTGGGTTGTTTAGGAGTTTATTTCGGTTATGCCTATGCGATATGTTGTAAAAGTTGTTATGTTGTGGCAGCCTTATCGGCTGGCTGTCCCTTTCATGACATGATGCAAATGAAAGAGGCCACACGTGTATGAATATTTTATCACCCACTAGGTTCATGTGTTTGGTTCCTATATCTAGGAGGCTATATGAACATGAAAAAGTTTTAACCCATTGAAGTTTTTGTGACTGTAGTTGACAGTTATGTAAATGGGGGTCCGGGTCGGACCCCAGTTGCAGCCCACGGGGTGGGGTCGTGACAGAAGTGGTATCAGAGCAGTTTGTCCTTGGAGTGTCTACAGACCTTGTCTAGTAGAGTCTTATTTATCGGTGTTCTGTGCACCACATCTATAGACAGGAGGCTACAGGACATTTAGGATGTTACTTTCTTTCATATCTAAGATCGTGCGTGTCACAACCCAACCCCATAGGCCGCAACTGGGGTCCGACCTGGACCCCCTTAGGCGTATTTATCAACTACACTTAAGTTGAACCGTGTGTAATGTGATACTATATACAAAAACCCCAATAGTTTAAAACTTTTTCATGTACATGTAGCCTCTTTCATTTGTATTATATCATGAAAGGGCACACGAGCCGACAAGGCTGCTATAACAAAAACATTCACAATATATCGAATAGGCAACATCAAAACTAACTCACAAACAACCCACATATACATATGTCTACAGACCTCTAAGAATAGTAACAATAACATATGGCGGGACAAGACCCCCACCGTACCCCTGAAAGTACAAGTATATATATTAAGTGACCAGCATCAAAATTTAGGTTCCAGAACAGTGAAGCACTTCCGACACAGCTGAGAGGAACTCCTATGCTGATGGATCTCCAGAATAAACATCTGTACCTGCGGGCATGAAACGCAGCCCCCCCCCCCCCCCGAGAAAAGGGAGGTCAGTACGATATATGTACTGAGTATGTAAAGCATAACACATCATAACTGAGATCATAACTGAAATAGGGATGCAGGGGATAAGTATAACAATTAACAAATTATTGTACCTACACCTTAGGACACGTGATCCTATACACCATCATATACTGTGCCCGGCCCTCTAGTGAACTCAGTTTCATTATCATTACTTCATAATCACATATTATCGTGTCATAATGTATTTCATTTCATCATATCATCATATACGATATCATACCATCGTATACAGTATCATCTTATCATGTATATCATCGTATTATACCTGGTTCACTACGGGGCTCAGGGTCACAATGTATTGCTTTAATCTCATATGCATGCCTCCATAAAGTATCCGGCCCTTTAGTGAGGGACTCGGTGAATGGAGTGGTGTACCTCTATAGCGTACCATCATAATATACATATGTACCCGGCCCTCTAAGGAGGGACTCGGTGTTCCTTCCTTATTTCACCACATATACTATCATATTATAGCCGGCCCGGGACTCAGTGAATAATCGTATCGTCATAACATATAACATATATCACACCTCACGTACGGTATCGTCTCCTCGTGTGTGGAACTATACACATCCGGCCCGGGATGCGGTGAAAGAAGCAGTAACACTGTACACGATAACATATCCCGGCCCCATGGGACTCGAGGAAGGATGGGTTACAGTATGCACGAGTAGAGTAGTGATAAACCATATGCAACTAAGTCATTATCTAAGACTCGATGAAATAGTCAAGTGAACCGTCACCTGAATACTGGGGGAGTAATTATCCGAGGTATCCCTTTAGATGTCATTAGGGCTTACATCAGTTGGGACTTCAGGGATCACAAACATGCATCAAAATAATGCCACATAATTTATGCAATCAGAAATATAGTCTATGCAATCAGAAACACAATTTATCTAGTCAAAGACTCAACTCATGCAATCAACGGCATTTATCATTTCAGAGCCTCTAAAAAGAGGAGCTGGTACCTCTACTTTCTATTCATTATATAGTAGGCTCGAGAATAATAGTTTAACTACTTTCAGACTCTTAATGTTCAGGAGTGACTACAAGTCACGAGTTACAATCAGAGCTCATAAATGGAATTACCTCTAAACCTATATCATATACCATTTCACTTAAAGTTGACCCATTCCAAAGGAAAGAAGAAATAGGCTTTACATGTACTAGTTTTCATCACATAGAAGACTAAAAGGCAATGACTCAGCTATTGCAGAAGTTCTAATATCACGAAGTAAACAAGAGTCTCGACTCATACTCAGGGCTTTACGAATGGATTGAATCCTGAATATCGTATACATATCATTCATAACTTATATCTAAGACATGCCAAAAGAAAAGAAGAATAGTTCTACATATCTATTCCAAAAACACGCCAAAGGAAAGCTTCACATACCTTGTATGGACTTCTCTTAATCACGTCCACATCGTTGTCCTCGAAACCTATTTAACATGGAAGTAATGTAAGTATTAACAACCTTGGACTTTTCAGCAACTTAGACTACCCACGAGTATTCATAACATTCATCCCTTCGCTCGCCTTCTCGACTAGTCCTTAGCTAGTTAAGATATTAACGAAAATCGGGCAGCACCTCCCCTATAATGTGCCCTATCCGAATTCCCAACCATGTCCTTAGCACCTGAAGCCAACCAACAATGCAACCAGAAGCCCATACATATACATATTACGACCAAAATTACACAATATAAACCCCCAACAATTCACTCGAAACTAAGATACCAAAACTAGAGTTTTTAATCTTTCTTTCGCGAATTCTTTAATTGCAAAGCGGAGGGTCATGTGGCTGCAAACAGCATATCCCACACCTCATTTAGATAACTTTTAGACCCTTCAACACGCCACAACACAACCAGCAGCAGCCCCTACGCGTACAACACCTTATTTCGACAACAACTTAACTATAGCGATTCTAAATTCGTTTATTTCGAACGCCGAACTTTTCAAACCTTTTCCCCAACTTCCAGAAGCTCCTAAGGTGTGTAATACACCATAATTTAACATCATAAACTTCAAATTAGAGGGGAAGCACTTACCATTCCCGAAATTGGCTAAAACTTGTCGAAATCGCGCCTCGGAACTTTTTTTCAGCGTGCTGTAACGTCGTGGCAGCTTGCTGTCCGTTTTTTGCTTCACCAAATCCTAATTTTGTACTACTAATACTTCCATATCATCGTAGTATATGCTAATTAATTAATTTACGTAACGAAAATGGGACTTAACTATTTGTTTTCTCCCAAGCCGTCGAAATTTTCTCCTTAGCTCTTAGGGTTTGTTTTCTCACGTTGATGCTGGAAATTTGTTAATGAACTGAAGTAATTAGGATACATATCAACTTATATAGGTGGTCCCAAGGGGTGACACGTGTCAGCCCCTAATGATGACACATGTCAAGCCATGATTGGCCACCGTGTCATGCTGCCAATTAGGGGCTGCCACGTGGCAGCGGGGTCCACCTCCCCCAAGCAGCTGCATCACCTACTTGACCCTAAGTAGGTGCATCACCTTCTTGCTTGAGGTGCTGGCACGTGTCGCTCCTCCATTGGCTTCCACGTGTCGTCTTTTTCCCTTCCTCGCGGGTTCGTAATCTCGTCTTACTTTAAGAGCTCATGTAATCCGAACTACGTAAGCTTGGTATATCCTTAAGCAACTTAAGTGTATAAGACTCTTAACTTAGTGTCTTACGTAGGTAAATCGAGTCCTACGACTCATTTCTTAGCCTCCAACTCTTTCCGGATTCTTATGACTCTATCTCCAACCTTCCTTCTTGCGAGGTATCACAATCTTCTTTCCTTAGAATTGTTTGATAGTGTCGTAGCTTATCCGGCTCACATGATAGGGTCTAAGAAACTTACGAATACGTTCCGAGCTCAAGAGTGCAGGGTGTAACAGTGCGATAGAGACGAGTCATAGGAAATGAAATTTATCATACTAACCTGCGATTTTAGTAGGAGGACAACGCCGATAGAAGAAAGTAACTGACAATATTGGATGTTACGAAGCATGCAGGTAAGCAAAGGTACGAAGGACCTATGTCAGGTAAGGTGTTGCAATACAATTGATTTATAAAGTTGGAAAATGAAAGGAAAATTTTACAGGAAAGTCTAAACAGGTGCAGTTCGAGTTGGACATACGAGGTAAGTCCATTAGTTTATACTATTGTTGATATTGGGCGCCCTGTGAGGCTGCGATATGACGTGATATGATACGTATATATGTATCTTTGTGCGTATTACCCCTGTGAGGCATTGTTGGCATTTTCTGTGTGCAGGTGTTGAGATAGTAAGAAATACAGAGGAAACTCTGCCCAAACTTTCCTTGAACTAAAAGGAAAATGATTTAGGAAAGACTGGTAGTTCTGGATAGAATGGTATAATAAGGATAAGACTAACTAAGAAGGGTAAGTAACCCACAGTAAGAATCATGAAAAAGGTTAAGAAGTGTTATACTATGGGGTAGAATGCGAACAGGATATGATGTGAATATAATGAGGACAGTTATGAAAATAAGTAAAGCCTTGGGAGAAAGTGGCTTCAAATAAATTTCTACGTGACTCGACTACCCATAATTAGACTGGATTAGCACCTCATGATTGTGTTAAGTTGTCGTATCTAGGCAACGAAAGGTATGGAAGATATAAAGGAAGGCATAGATATGGTGCAGTATACCGAATGTGTTGGAAAAGAATCATACGTATTAGAAAATTAGAGATAAGGGCGTGAGGTAGAACACAACAGATAGTGACATAGGTACACCCTAAATGGGGGAAGTGGCTTGAAGTGAGATCTCATACTGGCACAAGTTAATAAGATCTAAAGGCCAGCAATAAATGGATAGGAGCTATGATACCGGAGACAATGTGGAGAATTAATAGTAAGGACATGAATAGTATGACATCAAAGAATAGGTGCATACAAAGGGGATGAATACAACAAGAGAATTACGATGAGAACTTAAACATACTATAAGGAATAGCCAGGCTATACTCAACTTAAGGTAAGATGTTGGTGACAAAGTTACTGACTACTAGTATTGTGGTGTACAAGCAGCAAAACAAGGAAAGGACGAGAGATCTCTCCTATACAAGAATATGAGGAAATTCAAGGGTAAGTAGAGGAAGGAAGTAAGAAACGATACAGGTTTACGTACAAACTATTATGGTGATGCTAAAGCATCTTTCGGGCTACTTTAAGCTCCTACACATATTCGTGTAAAGGGTGCAATATGATGTGTGGTAAAGGAACTGGAAAGAAGAAATGAAAAAGAAATATCACTTGTTCCCTATGCCTACAGGTAATCTACCTTCTTAAATAGACCATATGAGTTAAAACAAGGCCTATGAACGGCAGCCAGTACAGAAGAATCCTGAAGCACTCGGTCTTATGAGGCTAGTTAACATTCGGGGATGAATGTTCTAAAGGAGGGAAGAATGTTACACCCCGTACTTTGGTACCTTAGAATGCTTCTTAAGATTCTCAAGTTTCTGGGAAGGCTCTTAAGTTTCTTAAAAGTCGTTATGTGAGTCGGATAGTTAATAATGCTATCAAATAACTCTAAGAAAAGAAGATTGTGATACCTCGTGAGAAGGAAGGTTGGAAATGGAGTCATAAGAATCCGAAAGGAATTGGAGGCCAAGTAATGAGTCGTAGGACTCGAGTTACCTACGTAAGCTACTAACTTGGAAGTCTTACATACTTAATCTATTAAAGTACTACCAAGCTTGCGAAGCATGGATTACATAGGCTCTTAAAATGAGATGAGATTACGAACTCACGAGAAAGAGGAGAAGATGACACGTGGCAGCCAATAAGGAGGTGACACGTGGCAGCACCTCAAGCAAGTAGGTGACCCACCTTCTTGGGGGTCAAATAGGTGACCCACCTACTTGAGGATGGGCCCCACAAAAACACGTGGCAGCCTAGGAGACAAGGCAAGGATACGTGGCTCAATAAGGGTTTGACACGTGTCACCCTTAGGGATTGACACGTGTTACTTCCTAAAGGACCCTATATATGTATTTTAATGACTCTTAAGTCATTTGGAGTCCAAATCAGCCAAATTATAGAGAGAAACGTGAGAGAAAGAGAGCTCACAACAGCAGCCACAAATTGAAGGAAATTAAGGTAAGTTCTTCACTTTTCTTCCGTGAATTAATTATCTACGGTGTTCCTCAATTACGTGGAGGTGTATATATGTATATTACGATGCCTACGGAACCATATTTTCAGTTCTTCACTTCTAAAACTAAGAGAAACTTAAAGAGAAAACGCTAGGGAATAGACCCACTTTTGGAGGGGACAGTTGTTAGTAATATTGGTTTAACTTCTTGTGTATAGCTTAGTTTCGGGTGATTCAATATGTTTTGGAAAGGTATTTCATAGGTATATAACGTTTATTTAGACTTTAAAATCCAGTTTTGCTTTTACCTTCGCGAACAAGGGTGATGAAGTGGAGAGGAGGTACTGCCCAGATTTTGTTTTGGAAATCCTACACGGACAGCTGTGGGTATTTTGGGCATATCTTTTCATACAAAATTGTTGTAGGGGTAATTAAAAATTGTTTGCGACCTTGATACACATGTATATAACTTTCATTGAGGCCACAAATCCTGTTTCCCTCAATTACCCCTCCGAAACTAAGCGACAATATAAGACAGTGGGTTGTCCATATTTCACATTTTGGATAGTTTTGGCGAGTTTGAAAAGTTTAACGTAAGGTAAGGACTTTCATTTTAAATTGGAGATTATGGTGTTGTTATAGAGGGTATTATACATTGTGTAAGTAGCTGGAAACATGAAAATATGATAAACATGCTTGACGTTCGAAATAAACTAAATTGGAATTGCTATAGTTAAATTGTCGTCGAAGGATAGTGTTGTTCGTGTGAGGTGCTGCTGCAGGGGTGTGATGTGTTGTTTCAGGGCCTAAATATGTTCTAATGTGGGTTGGAGTGCTGTTGGTTGAATCCACACGACCCCTCATTGCGTATAATGAAAGGCGTTATAAAATAAAGGCTAGACGCCCTATTGTGCTACCGTATCTTTGAATAAGTCGTTTGGAGTTTATGTTGTATATTGTTGGTGTGAATTACTGCAGGTTGTTGTTGTTAGTTGGCTGTAGGTCTTAGGAACCTAATTGGAAATTTGGATAGGGCACATTATAGGGGAGGTGCTGCCCAATTTTCGTCAATGCCTTAGCAAATAACAGAACTAGTCGGGGAAACGACTAAGGAAATAGATTCCATTAATACTAAGGTGCAACCTAAGATGCTGGAAAGTTAAGAGTGGTTGATATTCGTATTACTTTCATGTTGAATAGGTTCAAAGGACGACGAGGTGAATGGGATAAAGAGTAACTCATATGAGGTATGTAAAGTTATTCCTTCTTTTGGCATGTTTTGGTATAAATATGTAAAGCCTATATATTCTTTCGTTTAGGCATGTGTTAGATCTAAGTGACAAGTGCTATGTGTATGAAGCTTGGGGTAACTCTATTCATGATCTCTGAACATGAATCATGATTCATAACTCGTGTCCATTGTTGAATGTTAAGACTCTTAAAGTAGTTAAGCTTCCATTCCTCAAGTCTTCAATATGTTGAGAAGTAGTGTATGTAAAGTTATTCTTCCTCTCTTTTGGCGTGACTTAGATGTAAGTATTGTGTATATGAAGTTGGAATTTATTATACTCTTAAAACTCTGAGTGTGAGTTAAGGCTTTTGTTCACTTCCTACTGATTAGAACTCTTGTAACAAGTTAAGTCATTACTTTTCAAGTCTCCCAAGTGATAGGAAGTGGTGCATGTAAAGCTTGTCTTTTCTTGCTTCTAGAAAGACTAGACTAAAGGTGCTATAGGACATGGATTTGGATATAGCCCCATTTATAGATTCTGGATATAAATCATGACTTGTACCCACCTTGAAGTAGTTGAACTACGACCCTTGAGCCTCCTATAGGTTGAATAGTGTTGGGATGTGTAAGATCCTATACCTAGGGGATCTTGAACATGCTTGATGATGATATCTACGGGATGTTTGATATGTTACAGAGTTTTACATGCACGTATATGCATTAGGATATATATCTGGATCGGGCCAAATGTACCTCGGCACATTTTGCTATGTAAGGATCTGGTCGTACGTTCCACGACAGATTATGCATTATACAGATCAGGCCATTGTACCTCTGCATTATTATGCATTATATGGATTGGGCCGTCGTACCTCAGCATTATTATGCATTATATGGATCGGGCCATCATACCTCGGCATTATTATGCATTATATGGTTCGGGCCATCGTACCTCGGCATTATTATGCATCATACGGATCGGGCCATCGTACCTCGGCATTGTTATACGATATATAGATCGGGCCATCGTTCCTCGGCATGTACTTTCTATATACATGGGTCGGGTTGTACGTCCTACAGCGTTAATGGCATATATACACCTATCATGATAGATGATGTGTTTGTAACACCGAGTCCCCGAACGGGCCGGATACGGTATGTGATAGTGGTATACATGACTTTACTTTGTGAGGTGCAGGTACAGTACCCTATTAAATGTTATACTTGGTTTCCTTCATCCTTGGTTCAGTTGTTATCTCAGTTATGTTATGCTTATATACTCAGTACATATATCGTACTGACCCCCCTTTCTTCGGGGGGCTGCGTTTCATGTCCGCAAGTACAGATAATTCATTTTAGAGATCCGCCAGTGTAGGATTTCCGCTCAACTATGTTGGAAGTGCTCTACTGTTTCGGGGCCTAGCTTTTGGGTACTGGTCCTGCGATGTATATATTTGTTTATGCAGGGGTAAGGCGAGGGCCCTATCCCGCCATATGATGTCATTCCTATTCTTAGAGGTCTGTAGACATATGTGTGTGGGTTGTTTAGGAGTTTATTTCGGTTATGCCTATGTGATATGTTGTAAAAGCTGTTATGTTGTGGCAGCCTTATCGGCTGGCTTTCCCTTTCATGACATGATGCAAATAAAAGAGGCGTCATGTGTATGAATATTTTATCACCCACTAGGTTCATGTGTTTGGTTCCTATATCTAGGAGGCTATATGAATATGAAAAAGTTTTAACCCATTGAGGTTTTTGTAAGCAGTATCACGTTATACATAGTCCAATTTGACTGTAGTCGACAATTACATAAATGGGGGTCCAGGTCGGACCCCAATCGCGGCCCATGGGGTTGGGTCGTGACATAAGCGATAGGCTAGTCACTTAAGCGACACCCACCACAATGGTGGCCTGTGCTAAAGTGACTTCTTGGTCATAAAAACGACCATTGCTTAAGCGATAAAAGGGCAAAAGTGACTACACTAGTGGACTGCAACTTCAGTTTTGTATCTTAGGCTCAAAACTTCAAACGGAATGCCAGAAATCATTTGGAGTCAAAACAACATAAACCAAAGTGCAAACCACTCTTAAACAATATTATGGACTAAATAGAATTGACGAAACATCCAAAGGAGGAGATCTCATTCAAATATTGACCAAAGTCAACACTAGAAAAAATATAAAACACACAAATGGCCAAAAAATCATTTTGAGCACCTCGAGAATCAAACCAAAGGTCATTTTAGACCAAACTCAGCATTCCAGAGCTAACCGCGCTGATAGAATTTTCATCCTAGTGCGTTTACTCAAAATGTTGACCAATGTCAAATTTGGCCAAAACTCTAAATATAAAATCCTAATCGCACAAACTTAACAAGAAAGCCCCCAAACCCAAACCAACCCTCATTCTAGACCAAAATGACCCTTCCAGAGATGATGGAACTGATAAAATTGTCATCTAACATCAGAATCTCCAAATGGTAACTAAAGTCAACTCTTTAGCTTTAAGCCTAAAACATACCCAAAACACCTCAAAAGTCAACCAAACACCTTGGAAAGCATGTCACCCATCTGAATTCTATATAAATGCTACAAGAAAGCTATGAGAAGGGGAAATGATAAAACACGCCAAAAATGCAGAAATTACCCCAAGGGTCAATACAACATCCACTATGAAAAAGACTTTCGTCCTTGAAATAAAAGAAAGGAAGGTACCTGAATGATCGAAAAGGTGAGGATATTCATCTCAATCTCAGTCTACCAAGTTGCCTTCTTAATCGGACGATGCCTCCACTGAACTTTCACTGATGGAATCTCCTTAATTCTCAACTTTCTAACTTGCTTGTTTAGAATGGCTAAAGACTCTTCCTCAAATGCCAAGGACTCATCCAACTAAACAAAATCTAACTAAAGCACGTGAGACTCATCTGAAACACACCATCTCAGCATAGAAACATGGAAAGCATGGTGAACACTCGAAAGAGATGGAGGTAATGCTATCTCATAAGCCACAACTATTACCCGCTTCAGAATCTGAAATAGAGCGATGAACCTAGGCTAAGTTTTCCCCTCCTCTCGAATCTCATCACACCCTTCAGGGAAGATACCTATAGAAATACTCTGTCACCAATCATGAACTCTAAAGGCCTCAACCTCTAGTTATCATAGCTCTTCTACCTACTCTGGACAATACGGAGCCTGTCTTGGATCACACAAACACTATCCAAAGAATCATGCAATAAGTTGGTTCCCCATGGCCTAACCTCAATAGCATCAAACCAACATTTGAAGAATGATACCTCCTACCATATAAGGCCTTGAATGGGGCCATTTGAATGTTGGAATGGTAGTTATTATATGCAAACTCTACCAAAGCCAAGAACTGATCCCACTTCCCTCAAAAACCAATAATACAAGCTCAAAGCATATCCTCCATGACCTGAATGTCCTCTTAGGCTGACCATCGATCCTAGTGCTAATCTTAACCCTAGTGCCCAACTCTCTCTAAATAGACATCTAGAAGTGAGAAGTGAATTGAGTACCACGATCTGAGATAATAGACATCGGCACACCATGAAAATGGACAATCTCCTAGATGTAAATCTGAGCTAACCTATCTGAATTTAGGAGGTATGAACTGGCAAAAAGTGAGAAGACTTTTTCAATCGATCCATGATGATCCAAATAGAATTAAACCCTCGAAAAGTACATGGCAAGCCTACCACATAGTGTATATCTATCCGCTCTCACTTCCACTTTGGAATGGGTTGTTGCTGAGTCAAACAACTTAGCCTCTTATGCTCGTACTTCACCTGTCGACAATTCAAGCACCTAGACATAAAAGCTAAAATATGTCTCTTTATCCCACACCACGAGTACTGCTTCCTTAGATCACGATACATGTTCGCTGCTATGGGATGAATAGAATATCTAAAATAATAGCACTCCTCCTAAATTAGCCTAACAAAGTCTCCAACTCGAGGAATGCAGATATGACCCTTAATCAACAAAATACCCAATAGATCTAAGATCGCCTTCCTAGACTCGCCTATAGGTACCTTATCTCAAATCAGCCTCAACTACGGATCATCAAACTACTGTACCTGAATCTACTCCATCAAAAAAGATCTAGCCTTTACATAAGCAAGTACCCTACCCGACTCTAAAATATCAAGCCTAACCAATCGATTGGCTAAAGACTGGATATTTGAAGCCATGGGTCGCTCTTCTGCTGCTAAGAAATCCAACCTTCCCATGCTTACTGCCTTTCAGCTCAAGGCATCAGCTACCACATTCACCTTTCTCTGGCGACAAAAAATCAAGATATCATAGTCCTTCAGCAACTCAAACTACCTGTGTTGCCTCAGATTAAGATCCATCTAGCTAAAGATATATTGAAGACTACGATGTCCAGTGAACACCTCACAGTAAACTCCATATAGATAGTGTTGCCCAATCTTCAATGCGAAGAATATCGCTGGTAACTCCAAGTCCTAAGTGGGGTAGTTCTTATTGTGAAGCTTGAACTATCTAGAAGCATAAGCAATAACCCTACCCTAATACATCAACACACTTTCCAGACCAACACCAAAAGCATCATAATAGACTGTAAACCTATGGACCTCAACTAGAAGAGTCAGAATCAGTGCTGAAAGATCATCTCACACTCATTAGACCACTAGAAGGGAACATTCTTCTTATAAACCCAGTTAAAGGTACCGCTATTGAAAAAACCCCTCCACAAACCTCCTATAGTAGCCTGCTAAGCTAATGAAACTATGAACCTCAGTGGGAGAAGTAGGCCTAGCCTAATTACGAAATGCGGTGATCTTATCCAAATCTACCATAATCCTATCTTTGGTCACCACATGCCTCGAGAATGTCACATAGTTAAGCAAAAATTGACACTTAGTGAATTTGGCATACGGCTACTAGTCCTATAAGGTCAGGAGTACAATCATTAGATGCTTCTCATATCATTCCCTACTCCTAGAGTAGACTAAAATATCATTGATGAAAACTATCATGAAATAAACCAAATAGGAATAGAACACACAATTCATTAAAGAAATATGGAACACTGAAACACCGGATACACCAATGCTAAATCAGTAGGAAAATCCAAATCGTAAGCCAACTTGCCAATCTAGCTTAAAATCTAATATGGGAGAACATAGCAGGGACTTAAATTTCCTTTCTTACCAAAATGCATCACACCCTTCATGGGTTAAATTTTCAAGTAAACCCAATCATTAACCTCAAATTCATGTTTCCTTCTTCTCACATCCAAATAGGACTTTTGTCGGCTTTGGGCTATTTTCAATCTTTCTCTAATGAGTCTAATCTTCTACATAGGCACAATTAGAAACTTGGGTCCTATAAAAGAAACTTCACCTAATTCAAACCAACCGATAGGGGATCTACACCACCTACCATACAAAGCCTTAAATGGAGTCATCTCAATGCTAGATTAGTAACAGTTATTATAGACAAACTCTATCAATGGAAAATGGTCATCCAAATTTCCTTTAATCAATAATATATATTCTCAACATATCCTCTAATGTCTAGATGGTACGCTCGGCCTGACCATCCATCTGTGGGTGAAAAGTTGTATTAAGCTTCACCTTACTACCAAGACCATTTTTGAAGGATTTCCAAAACAAAGATGCAAACTGAGTACCTCAATTCAAAATAATAGACAATGGAACACCATGAATCTTAACCAACTCTCGAATATACAATCTAGCATAGCACTCGGCTGATATGAAGTCTTAATTAGGAGAGAATAAGCCGACTTAGTCATTCGATCAACAATCACCCAAATGGAATCATGTTTCCTACGAGTATAAGGCAAACTTGTAAAGAAGTCCATATTTAAAGCTTTCCACTTCCAAGTAGGAATCTCAATATCTTGAGCCAAACTACCCAATTTTTGATGCTCAATTTTCAGTTGTTTGCAATTAGGACACTTAGCCATAAATTTCGCAATTTCCCTCTTCATGTCATTCCACCAATACACTTCTCTCAAATCTCAATACATTTTTATGGAATCGGGATAAATAGAGTACTGTTAACTATGGGCCTCGAATAATATCATGTTTTCAAGACATCAATATTTGGAACACACAATCATTCTTGATATCTCAAAATAATATCCCCCCTTGGGAGAAAGCCTCTAAGACTTTTTTGGCTACCACTTTCTTCAATTCAACCAAAGAGGTATCACTATCTTGCTTAGCCTTTCCATCTTTCACAAGAGATGATTCCGAATAATTTTGCATAATAACACCACCATCTTTGGAATCAACCAATCAAACACCCAAACGGGCTAATCAATGCACATTCCGAACTAGCTCTTTCTTCTTATCCTTAATATGAGCAACACTATTCATGGATAATCTACTAAGAGTATTGGAAACCACATTTTCCTTACTCGGATGGTATAGCACATTCATGTAATTGTCCTTTAACGGCTCAAGCCATCTCCATTGTCTAATGTTTAAGTCCTTTTGAGTGAACACATATTAAAAATTCTTGTGATCGGTGAAAACATCCATATGGACACCATAAAGATAGTGTATCCAAAGCATCAAAACCAATACTACTGCCGCCAACTCTAAGTCATGAGTTGGGTAATTCTTCTCATGTGCCTTGAGTTTCCTTGAAGCATAAGCTATCACTTTTCCATTTTGCATTAGAAAACAACCGAAACCAACTCATGAAGCATCACAATACACAACAAACCCATCAAAACTTTCCGGTAAAGTCAACACGGAGTAGAGGTAAGCTTATCCTTCACTCTTGGAAAATTTTCTCACATGCCTTAGACTATTGGAATTTCACCTTCTTTTAAGTTAGGGTAGTCAAGGGCGATGCAATGGAAGAGAAACCTTCCACAAATCATCTATAATAACCGGCAAAGCCTTAGAAACTTTGAATATCAGAAGGAGTCAATGGTCTAGTCAAATTCTTAACTACCTCGGTCTTCTTTGGATCAAACATAATTACTTCTCCTAAAATAATATGACCAAGGAAAGTAACTAACCTTTACCAAAATTCACATTTTCTAAACTTTGCATACAACTGACGGTCCTTGAGAATTTGCAACACAATCCTTAAATGATCGGCATGCTCCTTCTCACTTCGAGAATATATCAAAATACCATCAATAAGCACAATCATGAACATATTCAAGTATTGCTTAAACACCCTGTTCATTAAATCCATAAAAGCTGCAGGGGAATTCATTAGTCCAAAAGACATAACCAAGAATTCAAAGTGACTATACTGAGTTCTAAAGTCCATCTTTGAAATGTCACATTCCCTTACTTGGAGTTGATGATAATGAAATCGTAGATCAATCTTTGAAAAGTAGCTTTCTCCTTGAAGTTGATCGAATAAGTCATCAATCTTTAGAATTGGATACTTGTTCTTTATGGTGACCTTATTCAATTGCTGGTATCTGTACATATTCGAAGTGACCCATCTTTCTTCCTAACAAAGAACAACCCCATGGTGAAATACTTGGCCTTATGAAACCCTTATCTAACAAATCCTTCAACTGCTCTTTCACCTTCTTAAGTTTCTCCGGAGCCATGCGGTAAGGAGGAATTGAAATAGGTTGAGTATTGGGAAGGAGATCTATTCTAAATTCAATTCTTTTTGGGAGGAACATCGGACAAATCATCGGGAAGTACATCAGGAAACTCATTAACTATTGGAACTCACTCAAGTGTAGGAGCGTCAGAATCAACATCCCTAACTCACACTATGTGGTAAATGCACCCTTTTGAAATCATTTCGCGGACCTTAAGACATGAGATGAATCGACCCTTAACCACAAAATCATTACCCTTCCATTAAAGAATAGGCTCATTAGAAAATTGAAACTTGACCTTATGGGTCCTATAATTAATAGATGCATGAGAGGCATGCAACCAATCCATACCAAGAATAATGTCGAAATCGGTCATGCAAAGTTCAACAAGATCACAAGGGATAAATTTATAGAAGATCGACACGGGAAAATTTCTATAAACTCTCTTGGTTAACACCGAATCACCAATAGAAGTATAAATTGAAAAAGGTTCTTATAGGATTTTAGGGTACACATCAAATTTTATAGCAAGGTAAGGAGTAAGAAAATACAAGTTGGCACCCAAATCAAGTAATGCATAAACATCAAAGTGAAAGACCTATAACATACCCATGAAAATATCGAGAGTCTCATCCACATCTTCCCTAGCTTGAAGAACATAGAGCCAGTTATTGTGTTAGCTACCCTTGTTGCACTTGGCCTCCTTGGGCTACTTGGACTTTAGAAAGACCTTCTCTACCTTTGTTGGCAACATGAGGGAAATTGGATTTCTTGTGGTCCACCTTGCCACATCTATAGCAATCACTCATTCCCATCAAACAGTTTCCTCCATGATTCTTTCTACACTTAGCACACTTTGGAAAAGTGGGGCTACTAGCACTCACACCACCACCTTTCCCTATAGGGTATGACAACCTATATTTAACAAACTTCTTTCCCAAACCTTGGTCTTATTGAGAACGTCCACTACCACCACTAGGCTTAGCATTGAGAATCCACCTTCACATCGAGCCCTTTTAAAACCCCTCATTCTTATCTCCTTGAGTTTTCTCCTTCAATTTATTCGGCAAATGTCATGAGTCGATATATGTCTATTTCCTTGACAAGTATAGAGGTACGGTTTTCCTTTGCAGCCAAGTCAGATACCCTCGATATGAATTGTCTCATTCGAGCTAGTGGATCGGCAACCAATGAAGGAGTATACTTGGATAACTTGGTGAACTTCATGGAATAATCCCTCATACCCATGTTACTTTTCCTAAGATTGATGAACTCCAAAACCTTTACCTCCCTTAGTTCAAGAGGGAAGAAGCGATCAAGGAAACCAAGTTCGAAGGCTTCCCTCTCAATGGCACCTTCATCCACTCTTTTTAACTTTCATTGAATATACCAAACATGAGCAACACTCTAGAGTTGGTAAGCCGCCAACTCTATTTTTTTTCCTGAAGTTACCCCCATAATACTCACTATATTATAAACCTCATCAATGAACTCTTGAGATTCCTCATCATCTTTTGAACCATGGACACTTGGGAGGGTTCATCCATTCAAAGTCCCTCACTCAAGAAGCTAGAATAAGAGTATTAGAAAGAACTGCAACCCCTTGGTTGGCCATAACCTAGGCTATCATGGTAATAGCAGTCCAAAACTCCGTATTAGTAACGTGGTTGGGTAGGAGACCATTGTTTTGAGGGTTCAGAGGAGCTTGGTCATTATTAACATTGATTCCACTTTTCATAGGTGCTATTCTTAGAGGTATTTCTGAAAATTTCAAAGGACAATCATTAGGGAATGAAAA
The DNA here is from genome assembly GCF_947179165.1 of Solanum dulcamara. Classification (NCBI taxonomy): domain Eukaryota; kingdom Viridiplantae; phylum Streptophyta; class Magnoliopsida; order Solanales; family Solanaceae; genus Solanum; species Solanum dulcamara. Next base: position 39,771,557 of record NC_077240.1, on the reverse strand, counting down.
TCTTAAAGTATACTCTATCTTACGACACAGATCATAAAAAAAGTTAGTATTTCCTAATACTTCTTATAGCCTCTTATTCATAAATGTGACGCACTTCACATCTATGAATAAGAATCTACTTGACGCGACATGGTGGACTTCCTAGGATATCTTATACCTTGTGCTCTGATACCAAGTTTTTCACAACCCGACCTATGTCCTAGTTTTAACACAGCGATCGAAATACTAAAAGGCTCCAACTAAGATGCTTGATATATCATAAGTATACATAAGGTAAGGTAAAGCATAAATAACATAAGAAAGAGTCTAAAACATGAATCATAAAAGAGAGTGTAGACTTGAATTCGTAGACTCTAAATTATTTTTCAAATATATGCATCTACTACTCAAGAAGGGCGGGGGCTAAGACATATCCCTAGCTCTCCATCAACATGAATATAACAAAATTCTTTGGAATGAAATAAATGTATAACTCACCTTCAATGGATGAGGACTCACTAATCTTCAGCGGATGGAAACTCTACTAGCTATATATGGGGATGTGATCCTCGACCCTTACATTATAAGATAATATAGGCAACAATATACGTTAGTACATTTGAATATACTAAATATGTAGGCATGGTATGTAATATAAATCATAAGATGCAATGATCAATTAACATATATGATAAAGAGGATAAGTAAAGTCATGAGAAAACCATAGTGATCAAAGCATTTAAGAGACATACTTAAAATCATAAAAGAGCATAAAGAGAATATACATATATGTGATAGAACCATAACCAATAATAATACCATTCAAAATATAACATGGAATTCCAGTGTCTCCTCATACAATGGAAGAAAAGGAAATCTACATGCTAAGGTAGACTCTACCTTGCTAGGCGGGTCATGTACATACGCTATATGTGGATCTACTAGCTAAGCCATAGAGACAAATCCTATGGTGGAACTTAGTTATGGGATAAGAGACACTATATAAGGACCCCATAGATCGAGCTCCCACATCAACTCATAATTCGATGCTAAGTCAAATCTCACGGAATACATAATATAGTAATCATACTTAACATATATCATAACTTGTTCATAAATTTCATAATTCATAGATTAGCTCATTTTCATGTCATACTTGCAATGTGAGAATACGCCTATCAACATTACAATATCATAATTTCATAATTCATGTCATTAGGTTCCTACGTCACCAATTAAGGATCTTAAGTCACCTTTCTTCATAACATGCATGAAATTCATAACTTGAACATAATTGTTATCTATGATCATAATTCATACTTGAAATTAGGATAAACTTGAATACATAGTCAATTTGATTGAAAACTATGAAATACTTGAAAATTATTGAACTTCATAATCATGATCATGTAAATCACCCTTGAAATTAGCTTCATGCATAAGCATTCATAATTAATATTGAAATCATAGAATTAATTTAAAATCATGCTTATAATGATCATTGATAACTATTAAAAATGTAATTGAAATAATCCAACACAATTCATCAAAATTAGAGTTTAGAAGTAATGAAATTTCAAGAGAATTTGGGGAAAACCTTCGGACTCCATGTGTGAAAGAAACCCATGGATCAATTACCACATACCTTGATGAATTCATCTTGGAATCGAGAGGAGAAAACTTGTTCTTGAATAAACCCTAGATAAAACTGTCACAACCCAAACCCGTAGGCCGTGATTGGGGTCCGACCTGGATCCCCCATATATATACCTATTAGATGTAGACAAACCGAACTACAAACTACATGATAACATACATAAGAACTCTAATGGGTCATGACGTCATCATATAAATACATATCTATTATTTGTCCCTTAAGAGTTGTCACTAATCATCTCATGAAAGGGAATGCAAGCCGACAAGGCTGCCATTTCATGTTAATATTTACAATATATCGTATAGAAATAGTTGAACAAGACTTACATACAACCCATATACACATGTATACAAACATCTAAGAGTATTAACGGTATCATATGGAGGGACAGGGCCCCCGTCGTACACTTGAATAAATGAATATATATATTAGAAGATCAGTACGAAAAAGCTAGGCTCCAGGATAGATGAGCACTTCCAAAATAGCTAAGTGGAAATCCTAAGCTGGTGGATCTCCGAAATGAATGTCTGTACCTACGGGCATGAAAAGCAGCCCACCGAAAAAACAGGGTCAGTACGATACAAGTACTGAGTATATAAAGCATAACATAGCTTAAATGTGATTACAACTGAAATAGATATGTAGGAGGAAAGTATAACAATTAACAAATCATTGTACCTGCATCTTAATAAATAAATTCATGTATATCATCATCACATGTTGTACCCAGACAGTTGTGGGACTCGGTGTTACAAATACATCACTATATCATCATACGCATGCATATATTGTACCCGACCCTTAGGTGAGGGACTCAATGCCATAAACATATTATCATATATTGTATCCCGCCCTTTATGGGACTTAGTGAATAATCATATCATTATATATTGTACCCGAACCTTTATGGGACTCGGTCGTTCCCAGCCCTTTATGGGACTCAGTGAATTATCATATCATCATATATTATACTCAGACCTTTATGGGACTCAATCATTCTCGGACCTTTATGGGACTCGGTGAATAATCATATCATAATATATTATACCTGGCCCTTTATGGGACTCAATCGTTCTCGGCCCTTTATGGGACTCGGTGAATAATCATATCATAATATATTATACTCGACCCTTTATGGGACTCGGTAAAGATGTAGTGAATCTATGCACGATAAAATTCCCAACCTGAGACTCGGTTAAAGAAGTAATAACAACATGCATGAGCAGAGTACTGAGTAACCATATGTAAGTTAAATCCTTATCTGAGACTCCATAAAATAGTCAAGTGAATCGTCACTTAAAGATCAGGGTAGTAATTGTCTTAAGTACCCTCTATAGGTCATTAGGGATAAAATTAAGTAGAGCCTAAGGCATCATAGACGTGCATCAAGATAATACTACACAACTTATACAATCAGAGACATTTATCATCATAGAGCCCTTGGGAATAGGAGCTTATGCATCCAATTACTACTCAACATATAGAAGGCTCGAAGGTAGTAGTTCAACTACTTTAAGACTTTTAGGAAAAAAAGAAGCTCAGTCTCTATTATATTAGCCCCTACCAGATTTAAAAGAGAGTTGGTAGTGTGGCTTATGACTTAAAGCTACCATCAAAGTTACCGGTTGTCCATCCTGTATTTCAAATTTCTATTCTTAAGAAGTGCGTAAGAGATTCATACCTCATTGTTCATATAGAAAACATTGGTGTAAAAGATAGCTTGTCTTATGAGGAAATTCCGGCTCAGATTCTTATTTGTCAGGTTCACAAGTTGACAACCCAATTCCTATGCAGAAATCATTTTGTTGAAAAGGCAACATTAGAAGCCGAAGAAGATATAAAATCTAGATACCCTCATTTATTCGTCCCTCCTAGTGTTGATGTTGAAGGTAATACTCATTTTCCCCTTCCAGATTAAGTGTCTATCCATATGCTTGTATATTCCAAGTCATTTCCTAAATTTTCCAACATTTTCAACATTTAGAGTTTTTTGTAGCCACACCAAGTCATTTATGACTTGCTAGCACTGACAGTTCAGTCAACTGGTCTTTCATTTGGGTTTTATACCTGTTTCTCTGTTTTGGAGTTCCTAGAGTTTGAACAGTGAATTTGGTCAAAACTCTAGGAAAATGACCTCAAAATGGAATTCTGATGGTTTCATCAGCTCCAAAATGATCATTTTAGGCTAGTAGCATACTCAGCTCAAATCCCGAGGCATTCGGTGCGAGTTTGAGCCATTAGGTGTTAAATTTAGTCTTTAAGTATTGGCCTAAGTTTGACTTTGGTCAACACTCTTAGTATACATGCATGGATGAAAATTATATCATTGCAATTAGCTCTAAAATGTCTAGTTAGTTCTACGATGACCTTTTTGTGTGGTTTCGAAGGATTTCAGTCTCATTCCGAGCCTCTTTGTAAAATTTGGTTAAAAATAGCTTTTGGGTGTGGGCCCTCTTTTTGTTAAGATGACCTAGCTTGGAATTTTTGACTTTGTCATTGAGTTTGATACATCAAATTTAGTGGGGTAGCATAGTTCTTTTGCACGCATGGGGTTCTGAATGAATCCTAGACCCCCCCGTTGGAGACTTTCAAAATGAGGAAAAATTAGTTGGTAGGAAATCAGGTGCCATGCCGCTTGCTCTAGCATTCTTGCGGCGCAATCCTCATTCGTGCGAGGCCACACATGCTAGCACTTGCATTTGTGCCTGTCGAGTTCGCACTAGCATGCATACTCACGCATGGCATCGACTTCGTTCGCACAAGATGGGCGTGCTAGCACATGATTTCGCGCGAGGTTGCCTCGCCTATAAGACAAGCCCGTTTTCATATTTTTTTATAATTTTCAAAATTACATATCTTGAGCTATAGAGCTCTGTTTTGGGTGATTCAAAGTTTAGTGTGCATAGAATGTTTGTGGCTATGCCTTCGGGGATCATCAGAGACTCATCATTCGAGGTAAATTTCACCCAAAAGGGGCTTCCCATGTTTGAATTGATGCTTTAATGGTATTTCTTGCATGATTTGATTTTAGGCTATTTCGAGCCCCAAATTGTGTTCTATTTTGGGACACAAGTTTGGGGACGTAAAATAAACCTTTTTACAGAGTCAATTATGGGATTACCAATGTAGACCCACATTCCCTGTTTAAACTCTAAAATTGGTCTAACTCTAAAAAATGCAATTTTGGTGTCAAGTTTGCCTCCTCCTATTCCATTTTGTTGGTTTCCGGTTAAGATGTAGACTAGAATAGGTTCGTGAGATCCTTAGTTTAGGCCATGAGCTATGTTGTTGTATTTCCTTAGTGTTATTATGCTTTTAGGATTGTTATTTATGATCTTAGGCTAAGTTTGAGCCATAGATACTTTATCATGTGTTGTACCTCCCTTATAACTAGGAATAGCTTCCAATATGACTTATGTCGAATGGTATACCTTGTGCTAGTGCCTGAGACCTTAGTGACTCATCATAGCCATAGGTTTGGCTTAGTTATACTTGTTAGGAGTTGAAACGTCATATTTTGGGGTAAGACGTCAATCCTACATATATTTTTGGCCCTATTTAATTCTGAGCCATGTCTTGATTATTTCGCTTTATGTTTAGTGGTAGGCTGTGATGCTTTATTGTTTAGTGTTATATTGTTGGGTCTGAGGCTGTGTTTGAGGAGCGATTGGACCCTAAGTTAGTTTTCTTTTCCCTGGTTGTGTGGTAATATTCAATATTATACCTCTACTTGTGTATATGTTATTTGGATACCAGTTATGGCATGCCTGTTGTTACGTCCAAACACACATGCAAGTATACATTATCATGCAAGTAATAAAGTGACTCTTTTTAGGAGTTGAATGCCGAACCTATAGGGACTTTTCGATTAATTATTTTACTAAATTATGTGAAGTCTAGTTATTTAATTAAGCGAGATAAGAAACACTATTAAGTTTTTTATACTAAAAATTATATAATTAAATATAAATAAAAATATTAACTTACAATGATTGGGGAAATTTCATGGCGGAGCATACTAAGAATTCATGCTTCACATCTCTTTAATGGATTTTAGAAGGTTAACAAATTACTGGTTTATAAGGTTAATTATACGATCATGATTTCCGACATCTACCTGTTGACAGCCTAACTACATTGTTAAGTATGGATAGGCTTAAATCAACAAAGGTTTACTAATATATGTTCTTATTTATTAACTAAATGTGGCATATAGGTATATGTCACAAGTATTCTATATACGAATCATTCTAAGTTTGTTTCCCTAGAACGAGCATGTTCCCCACATTCCTTGTTATATTCTCCTATTCATCTTCCGATTTCAAGACGGAAAATAGGTATATCCTAATGCTGGCCAAATATGAAAATAGTAAAACTAAAATGCAAGAGAAAATTGCACGATAACCAACTTCATCCTTGAAATTAATGTTCAACAACCATTAGTAGCCATAGCCCTAGAACAAGGGTCTTAGCTATTAATGTCTAAGAAACGAAGAAGAAGAAAAGAACCCTAGGTCAAACATTTAATTTTTTAAAAAACTAATTTTATGAAATATTTATAAGTGTAGAAAAAATCACCAAATAAAATAATTGAGTCCAAACCAAATTGGAAATCAAAAACCCAAAGGAGTTAGGTTCCCACGTGAAGAATGTCAGCGCCTTCAACATATTTGTTGATGCTTTGGTTGGCTGCCATGTGGCAGTATGCATATTTCCATTAAAATTTAAATTCGCATAGTAGTATATATACAAAATATTAATATTATATTGCAATTCTTTTATTAAGTTGTCTGCTTGATTTTCTTCCTTAATCCTTCATATTTAATTTGTTTTGGCTCCAAATTTCTTCATTTCTGCATCAGATTAATCCTACAAATAAATACATAATTTAGCATAATTCATAAAATTTATGCTTAAAAAATAAATAAAAATACTAAATATGAGGTAACTAATGATTAAAAATATCTATTTTTGGCCTCACATCACCTGCAGTGGTTGAGTATTTTTATATGTTTTGTGGTACGATCTAGGTCCCTTCATGTACTTTTACACTACTATTTTCAGAAGTCATTCTCATACCTTTTTTACTATTTTTAAATTGGGTTTAACAGGAGTCGTACCACCTGGATCATTTGGACACTGGTTTTGAGACATATAAGGCATCGAAGATGTACTACTTTTTATATTGACAATATCAGAGGCATTGAGGATGCGCTAAATTTTTCTTGATATCTGGCACGGTGTCGCCCTTTTTCTATATTGGTTGCATTTGTGATGCCTTTATCCTGTACTTGACTATCCGGCATGGCATCTCCTTTTCCTATATAGACTTGGATTCTCATTCTTTGGTACCACTATGGGGATGCTATATGTTTATGTAAGACCTGGTCGGGGCTTAGGCAGTATATACAGACTTCCCTTGTCCCATATGGGCTCCTATGGTTAGTGCACCACTAAATTAGATGAAGGAGCTACATGAGTCCCACCTGGCAAGTCAAGGGTCAGGTTTGATCTATACACTTGATTATTGATTATCTCTAAGATTCACCGATGATGTTACTAGTTTTTACTCCAAACTTGCATTCATTAGCATCTCCTATCACCAGTATACTTGTTAGTTGTTTGGTCATCTGGTTTTATGGGGCCGGAGGTATGTTTGTTATTTTTTGTACCTTCTGAGTGTATGGGCGTCCGGTCGGTTATTGTTTATTATACTTATATTTACCTTATATTGTATTTGTAGTTGGTCTACAGGGTGTCTTAGTCTTGATTTATTGTTAGTACTCCCTTCTAGTTTGAGCTGAATTAGTCCTTAGTTGGCTATGTGATTAGCAGTAAAGACAATGTTTGGTTCTTGATCAGTTGACTCTTAAGTGCCTACTATGCATAAATAGGTGGTTGGTTGGCGATTTTAGGTTCGTTCCTCAACCCTATTCTCTTTTCTCTTTATATCCTATCACTTTGCTTTTATTTCCTGCATTATCTTGTGTTTAGCTCCTATTTAGTTACTTGTGATGTACTTACTTGTTCATATGTTATCTATACTTGACTTATTTGTAGAGATCAGTAGGTCTATGCCTACTGAGTACCATTGTTTGGTACTCATACTACACTTCTGTATCCTGTAGATCATAGTACGAGTTATTACTAGTGATTAGACTTGGTGCGGTGCAGCTTGCGTTTAGAGATTGAGTGAGCTCCTGGTATCGTGAGTTGTTGATTTCTACATATTTTGGGCTAGGACTAGTCTTTACTTACTTTTATAGACTGCTTGTACCTATCTTGTATTTGTAAAATCGCTGAACTCTTACTTTGTTTAAACACTTGACTACTAACTAATGCCAGATCTTGGGTACGGTTCTTATGTATACTTGTGTTAATTTCTCTTACTTTTCATTATTATATTTTTACCACATCATATTTTTGTCTTTCGCTTATTAGCCCACTTCTTATGGTTTTGGACTAGAGGTTAGGCTTACTTACTGGTCGGTTATAATTGGTGCAATCATGGCCTAAGAAATTGGGTCAAGATAAGTTGGTATCAGAGATCTAGGTAGACCGACATCATTGGTATGAGGGCAATGCCTAGTAGAGTCTTGTATATCGGTTTGGAGACATCTGTATCCTATCTTTGGGATTCTATAGGGTCCTGTATATTGGTGTACAGACGTCTGTATCCTATCTTCGGGATGTTATAGGGAATTTTTAGGAAACTCTATTCTTAAATCCTTATCATGTGCCCTTTCTTTAAATAACCTTTAAAACCTATCCTTTGAAATCCACTATCTCTTAGATTGATAGTAGGAGGCTTCTGATGGACCCAGTCAGAGTATTAGCAGGTTATACCAGAGTTTTGGCTGATGGTTCTCAGGCTATAGATGGGTTGATATTCCCCTAGCAAGGTTTGTCATCAATATCAGAGTATGTCATGGGATTTCTTGAATAGGGAATAACCCCATATCACCCCCTTATAGATCGAGATATGAGTCAGGAGTTTGTTAGGGGTTGTTAGTGCCACTCTGTTTTGCGTCAAAGCATATAGTAGAGGCTGGGTCTACCTTTCCTTAGGTTGTTAATCATGCAAAGACATAGAGAAGGCATATCTTGAGGCATACAAAAATAATGGTAAGAGGCCTCGCTATCATCGCAGTATCCCTTTTTGTCATAGGTATAAGCTCAACGAGAGTCATTTTCCTTCTGGACTTATCAAGACAATGGTGCCAGCACCCAGGTTCCAAATGGTCAAGGGGCAGATTATGGTGCCTGCTATGGGCAGAGTACAAGTTTCGAATATTGAGGTTCACAATTTGGACATCCTGGTCATGGGGTCCTAGAGTAGTCAACTAGGGGTAGAGACTCTTATAATAGGCCCTATAAAAATTTGTAGCAGGGTTAGTCTAATTAACCTATTCAAGTGGATTTGCATGATTCTGGGGGTAGCCATCACCGTCAAGGTGGTCTAAGCTTGAGAAAGCGTTTGAGAGGTTTAACTTTTAGTTCAGTAGGCCATCATGGCTATCTTCTTAAGGGTCATTCTTTTTAGGGCTATTATGATTGAGAAGAGTTCGATCAGTGATCCAGGGAGTGACCCTGGCGGGAGTTGATCATTCACACATTGTTGACATCTATCACTCCCCAGAATAGAGTTGTTGTGCCTTGTTATATCGGTGGAGATATTGGACATCAATCTTGAGAGTGTCCTAATATGGGACCAGGCCGAGGTCGGTCAGGATCCGTTCTATGTTCCTATAGGCTGGCCAGAGACCAACATTCCACGTATTAATTATATTTGGTTGAATTTATTGTTTTTTTTTCATTACCTATATTGCCTACTTTTGAGGTTTACATACCTATACATGCCCATTTAATTTATTATTTGTACCATGATTATGGTAGTAGCCTTACTTAGACTTATATTTTTATGCTTTAGTATTATAGCTGATTTTTTTAGTAGTGGATCAACTATGTCATGTTTCTATGTTGAGTAGGTGTGATTGAGCAACTCCCCATGTCATTGCCTAGGTGGTTTGTTGTGCGCTATAGCTAGGCTAATTAGTTTTTTCTTGTTATCTCCCTTGAAAGTTGTCGTTGTTTTAATGTCGATCCTTGTTAGATAAGTGGGAAGACCACCTTTGTTAGTTTTGGAAGTTACGGTATTGGTGGATTTATTTGTCTTAGAAGTTCACCTTAGTTTAGTGTCATCTCAGTAGATTAGTTGTTGAATGGTTGTTATCAATATTGTACATTTCTAGTGTTGTCTTGATTAAAATTTCTCTCTTTCCATTCTAGTTTTCTTGTCTTAGTTGGCTTTCTTCACTACTTGGTATTGTTTGATTCGTAGTTGAAAGGTTGGTTTCAAGGTAGCTTGTGAATAGAAGTGTAGCATCTTTAGAGTTTCGGTAGATCCCACTTATCGGTCCCTTCTGATGCCTTAGCAATATTTTCATCCCTAAGGCTATGAAGTTGAGTCTTGCTCTCTTTTACCTGCCTGGTTGGTTTTTTTATGGAATTTTTGGTGTTTGTATTTATTGGTAGATGGGTGATGTATGGTTGTTAGAGATGTGATAAAGGTAGTATAGCCTTTGGTGGTATTGTGGTAATTATAGTTGGTCATCTCTTCCCTTTTTCCTTGGTGTTATTCAAGGTTGTGATGTTGTAGGCATTCGTTCAACCTTTTGAAAGCATCCCTTTTGAGGGTTTTGGTGCTGACCATGGGTAGTTTGGAGTTTGAGAAATGTGATTTCTTATTGTGCCTTGTTATGGCTGTTGTTAGTTCTCTACAAATGTGTTGATAACTCTCAAGGCTCTGGTTTTCACCACTTAGAGTTGGAGTAGTGGTGTTCACCGGTGGTTTCAGAGGTAGCCTGTGATGGAGGATGGGAAGTTGGTTAGGAGGTTCATCTAAAAGATGGGTCAAAGTAAATCATGGATTATTGTAATTTTGAATTTGTTTAGGATGCGAGGTTCGCTTTTGGCCTATTCGGTAGCTTGTAGTGTTGTGAGTGAGAGCTTTTTCCCTTGGCTATTACCAATTAATTGTACATGTTTGTACGTAGCCTACTACTTGGTTTACCTTGGGCTAGGATGGTTGGCTAAGATTTAAGGTGGTAGAGTGGTTTGTGGGCACATAGTGCCAGCTTTTTGAAATTTTCTATGGTAAAAATAAGTCATTGGAGCTGGGGTTAGTGCGACTTTTTCATTCTTGGGATAATTATCCTTGGATTAGAGTGGTTAACTCCAGAAGGTAGTAGTTCATCTTGGGTTGTTGGTTTTAGGTGTTGGGGGTTGCATTTTGGCCTTTACCCCTGGTTATTTTCCTTGTTTTGGCTGTTGTCATCTTTAGAGGTTCAGTTAAAGTTTATGCATCCTTCGAGGTTTGTGTTGTATGGTTCTGTAAGAAACTTTCAGATGGTGTTTCTAGTGTTCAGGATGACCAAGGACCAGCAGAAAGCCTTTGGTGGCTAGAAGAAGATGGATTTTGAGCATAAGGAAAGTCTTTCGAATTATTAGTTGAGTTGCATCTGCCATGGTCATGTGCTTCTCATTTCAGTAGTTTCAATGTAGTTTGGTCTTCCTCAGGTGAATTTGGTGTTTTTGGTCAAGTTTTGGCTAATTGAGCGAGAGTTGGAGCCCAAAAGAGAATTAGAGGACTTTTTGGAGTTTGAAGTGAATTTGAGGATTTTTCACTTTACTTGAGTTCTGTGATGGCATTATTTGACTTGATAGGGTGTCCATGGGTTTGATGGAGCGGTGGGCCTGGTACAATCATCATTTCATGCCTTCACACTGTAACTATACTTCTACTTTTGCAGATGAATGCTCTTTTAGTAGTGGATGTTATATTGACCCTGCAGGTCATTTCCTCCATTTTTTGATCTTTTCAGCGTTTAGAGCTTTCCTATATAGACCCCAAGTCATTTATGACTTGTTGGAACTAGTTCACTCACCTGGTCATTTTTTGGGGGATTTATGCCCATTTCCCTATTTTGGAACTCTTTGAGTTTAAAAGGTTGACTTTGGTCAAAACACTAGGAAAATGACCTCCAAATGGAATTTTGATGGTTCCATCAAATCCAAAATGGTCATTTTAGGCTAGTAGCATATCTGTCTCGTGTCCTGAGGTTTTTGGTGCGAGTTGGAGCCAATAGGTTTTTTAGCCTTTAAGTTTTAGCCTAAATTTGACTTTGGTCAACATTCTTGGTAAATCTAGTCGGATGAAAATTATGTCTGCACGGTTAGCTCTGAAATGTCGAGTTTGGTCTAGAAAGAACGTTCGCGTGGTTTCGAAGGCTTCCATTCTCATTCGAAGACCTCTTAAAGAATTTGGCTTTAAATAGTTTTGGGATTGGGGCCTAGTTTTTTCGAGACGACCTCGGTTGGAAATTTTTAACTTCACCGCTGAGTCTAGAATGCCAAATTTAGGGGAGTAACATAGTCTGTTTGTGTGCACAGATTTCTAAATGAATCTCAAACACCCCGTCAAAGACTTTGATAATGGGGACAAATCAGTTGGTAGAAAATCTGGTGGGCCTAGACACTTGCCATAGCATTAGCGCGGTGCCGGCGCACATATTTTCATAGTGCTGGCCGCTTTGGCATTAGCATAAGTGTAAGCATGCAGGGTCATCCGCGTTCATGTAACTTGGGCGTGCGGGTAAGCAAGTTCACGCACAGAGCAGGCTGCATTCGCGTGAGGCTGCATGGCCTATAAGACAAGCCTATTTTTAGATCTTTTTCTAATTTTCAAAATTACTTATCTTGAGTTATAGAGCTCTATTTAGGGTCATTCAAAGTCTAGTATGTTCAAAAAAATTATGGCTACCTTTGGGGTGCTCGGGGATTATCGGAGATTCATCATTCTAGTTAAATTTTGCCCCAAATAGGCTGCCCAAGCTTGATTTGAAGCTTTAATGGTGTTTCTTTCATGAACTTATTTTGGGCTATTTCGAGCACTGAATTGTGTTCTGTTAAGGGACACAAGTTTAGGGGAGGTAAAATGAAGCTTTTTACAAAGTCAATTTTGCGATTCTGATGTGGGACCCACTTCCCACTTTAGACTTAAAAATTGGTCCATCTCTAAAAAAATGCAATTAGTGTCAAAACATTCATATTGATGAGGTGATAAATATTTTGTTATCGTTACGGCAATTGGAGGTCGAAAGCTTTAAATTGGAGGATTTAGAGCGTGTGTGATTGGCTTTGAGTTAGGCTATGGTCTTCCACTTTGACTAAGCTTTATTAGATGTCGTTGAGTATATATTACATGTGATTTTTTTGGTACATGAAAAGAATAGGGTTTGCCTCCTCCCATTCCATTTTCTTGGTGTCCGGTTAAGCTTTAGACTAGAATAGTTCTGTAAGAACCTTAGTTTAGGCCATGAGCTGTGTTGTGGTATTGCCTTAGCATTATTATCCTTTTATGATTGTTATTTATAGCCTTAGGATGGGTTTGATCCTTAGATACATTATCATGTGTTGTACCTCCCATATAGCTAGGTAATAGTATACCTTGTGCTAGTGCCTGAGACCTCTATGGCTCGTCATTGCCGTAGGATTAGCTTAGTTATGCTCGTTAGGAGTTGAAATGCCATATTTTTGGGTAAGATGTTGATCCTAAAGATATTTTCCCTCTATCTGATTCTGAGCCATGTATCGATTGTTTCACTTTATGTTTTGTGGTAGGTTGTGATGCCTTATTAATTAGTATTATATTATTGGGTCTGAGGCCATGTTTAACAACTGATTGGATGCCAAGTTAGTTTTCTTTTCCTTTGTTGTGTGGTAAGATTCAGTATTATATCTCTGATTTTGTATACCTTGTTTGGATACAAGTGATGGTATGCTTGCACTGATTGAGCATTTTCACATATTTTGTGGAATGTTCTCGATTTCTTCAAGGACTTTTACACTATTGTTTTGAGAAGGGAGTCTCACACCTTTTTTACTATTCTTAAACTAGATTTTGATGAGTGTCATACCATCCGAATCATTTTGACACAAGTTTTAAGACTTATGAGGTGTCGAGCACGTACTCCTTTTTATACCAACAGTATCAGAGGCATCGAGGATGCACTCAATTTTTATTGATATCTGGTTCGGCATCGCCCTTTTACTACATTGGCTGCATTTGGGATACCTTGAGCCTGTACTTGACTATCTAGTTTGGCGTCACCTTTTCCTACATTGGCTTAGTTGCTCATTCTTTATTACCACTATGCGTATGCTATATGTATATATAAAACCTGCTATGGTCCCAGGCAGTGTATACAGACTTCTTGTGTCCCCTATGGGCCTCTCTGGCTAGTGCATCACTGAACTATAAGAGGGAGTTGCATAGGTCGCACCAGGCAAGGGACGGGGTGGGTCTATACACTTGGTTATTGATGATCTCTAATGGCCATTGATGATTTTACTGGTTTTAACTACAAACTTGCATTCACTAGAATTGCCTATCACCGGTGTACTTATTTTTGTTTGGTCCCCCAATTTTATGGGGGGCGGGGGTATGTTTGTTATTTTTAGTACGTTTCGAAAGTATCCAATCGGTTATTATTGATTATACTTATACTTACCTTATGTTGAATTTTTAGTTGGTGTACAGGGTGTCTTAATCTTGATTTGTTGTTAGTACTCATTGCTTAGTTGAGTTGAATTAGTCCTTTGTTGTCTATATGATTAGTGGTGGTATTTTGCAAGACCTCGGAAGTTGAAAAGTTGAAACAAAGGAACATTTCAAGAAAATTTGTATGTCCCTTAGTCTATGAGTTAGCCTACGACTCGTAGGCGCTCTTACGAGTCATAGGAGTGATCCATAAAAGTGAAGGTTGAGGCTGGAATTTGGTTAAGGTAGGAAATCGATCTGCGAGTCCAGTTACACCCATTAAAGCAATGATGACTCATAGGAAGAAGTCGTTGCTGCAGTTTTTGAATTCCAGCACATGACAGGTCTCAGAACCTAATCTACGACTCAACCGGATGAGTTGTAGAGTGATTGACGACTCATAAAGAAGACTCGTAGAAGAAAATTTAGAGGATCAGAATCTTAGAGTTTTCAACCCCTGTCGGATGAGTCATTTGTATGATTCGTCAAACTTTGTACGATTCATAATGTGGATTCGTAGGGATGTCCTCCTAGATTTAAATGAGGAGTAGTTTGGTCTTTTTCCTATCTTTAATTAATGTATGTGGACATTTTTAAGACTAGATATCTATTATTAACTATCCTAAATACTCCTAAGACCCTTCATTCTTTTATTAAATCCCAAACATTCACAAGTCTTCTCTCCCAAGGTTCCTTCAAAAGATCTTCTTCTTCATCAAGGTTTTGGTTAGGGTTTCTTCAAGATCAAGTCTCCTTCTCTCAATTCTAGGGTCAAATTCACCAAGGTATGTGGGAATTCATCCATGGTTCCTTTCACTCATAGAGTCCCAAGGTTCTCCTTAATGTTTTTTTATGAAATCATATTCAAAAATCCCTAATTTTATGATTTATGCATTGGGTCTTCCTATTCATGATATATTATATGATTATTGATTAAATAATAAATCTAATTGATATTATTTTCATGAATTATGTGTGGGTGGATATAAGTAGTATGATCATGCATGCTTTCAATCCAATTTTCATTGTTTTCAATCAAATTATTTATGTATTCAAGTTTCTACCCTAATTTTAAGTATAACCTATACAGATTTCAATTATGATCAAAATATGAATTTCATGCAAGTTATGATAGAGGTGACTTAGGATCCTCAATTGGTGACCTATAAACCTACTGACATGTGTTATGCAAGTATGATTTGTGATGTTGAAGGCTTTTACTCATATTACAATTATGATATGAAAATGATCTAGTCTATGAGTTTTTAACCTATGAACAAGTCTATGATATATGTTAAGTATAGTTAATATGTTATGTATTTAATGGGATTTGACTTAGCACCGAATGAGGTTTGAGGTGGGAGCTCGACCTACGGGGTCCTTATATAAAGTCTCTTGTCTCATAACTACGTGCCACTATAGAATTTGGCTTTATGGCATAGCTAGTGGATCCACATATGGCACATGTTCATGACCCGCCTAGCGGGGTAGAGTCTACCTTGGCAAGTAGATTCCCCTTTCTTCTGTTATATGGGAAGACATCGGAATTCCATGTTATAGCTCGCATGATCTTATTGTTGGTTGTGGTTATATCCCACATATGCCTACTCTCCTTTATGTACCTTTTATGATCTCATTTATGTCTCTTAATGCTTTGATCAAATCATGTTTTTCATAACTATACTTGTCCTCTTTTACATCTTGTTCGTTATTTGATCATTGCATCTTAAGTTTTATATTACATGGTATGCCCGCATACTTAGTAAATTCAAACATACTAACGCATAGTCTATTGTCTATATTTTTTTTTATGGGAACAGACCCTACACGAGGCTCCCACCTCTCGTGCACAGTCAGGGGTTGAGCATCACCCCCAAGCCTTAACATAAAATAAAACAGAAAAATACAAGGAGGGGGACATAAACCTTACCTCCGATCCTATGTTGGTTCATAAGTCGGCTAACCTATTAAGGTCGGCTAACTCATCCCCGTAGCAAAAGGATCTATCTATAACTAGAAAGCAGTAAACCTATGAGAGGACTCCTCCCGATACAAGTCGACTAAGAAAGCATAAATGAGGGAGACTCTCCCCTTCCATGAGAAGACAAGAAAGAAACCTACACTAGTCCTATTCAACTATGCTACGTACCATACATAGCTAAATTGAGGAAGAACAAGTATATGAACCTTCTATCTCACATGGGGTGAAGAAGCTCTTTTCATCTTTTCCCTTTTTCGTCTTGTCGTACCAAGTAAGTCCAAGGGAAGTATGCAACAGCATCTCAATCATGATTATCAGCTAAGGAGGATGAAACAAGAGGAAGTATATAGAGCTATAATAACCAGCAACGTTGGAGTTGTTGTTGAGAAAACTAGTGACTAAAGACCAGCAAATTGTAACTTGTAGGTGATGCAGCCATGGCATGAGCAGTTGCTTGGGTGTTTTTCCTTGCACTTTGCATGATTCCAGATCAATACCCACAAACAAACCAACAAAGAGCTCAAAGTAACTTGGAGCTGCTTCAAGAAGGCCCCTGCATGAATGGTTGATGTCTCCCTTTGTTTGATTCTTTGTGGACCTACACAAGGAAGTAGCCAAGGAAGCAAACCAGTGTGTGGGGGTTCTGTAGTGCCCATTGGAGGGCTCCTCAATTGCAAGTAGATAGAAGTTGAAGATTGTTGGTGTTGGATTGTTGTAGTTGTATGGTTGCTGTTGTAGCTTCTGAATTCCAAGGTGCTGTGGTTGGTTGCAACTCCTCTTGTTGATAGTTGTTGTACTGCATAGCCGTGAAGCTGTTGTTGCTTCAAAAAATTCAGCTTCAGCACTCTGCAGCATGGTATTTACAACTGCAGCTTCATGGATTTTGTATCTTCTGATGTTCCAGTAGCCTGCATACACAGATAAACAAACACACAAACAAGAGCAATGGCCTCCCAGTTTAGACTCCCATAATGATTGATGGGTGCTGTTGCTGCCAGGAGGTTTAACAGATAGTGCCTTGGATATTGGAGGGTTCTTGTGTGCCTGCACAGAATCCAGGAGGGCTGTTGCAGGTGTTGTAGCATAGTGGCTGTTGGCTGTATCTACAAGTGCAACCATGCACTTTGTAATCCCTGCATCTACAAAGAAAAACAACCCTGTTGCCACTACTGTTGCTGCAACTGTAGCCCATCTGTTGCAGGTCTGTCTTGATGTTGCTTTATGTACTAGTGAGTGGTTGTATGCTGAAGTACTTGTTCTTGGGGATTGTAGTTGTGTATTGTACCTGCACAAGTAAAAGAACAAGAAGAAAAGTACCTCCAATACTCCTGCACAGCAAACACTGTGCTGTGGTTCTACAGGTCCATTGTGGACTTGTAGTTTGTCCTTGTATGCTGCATGTTGTTGGAGTTTTTGTGTGTTGTGGCTTGTAAACATGTCCCTAACTGTTAATGTATCTCCAGATACCTGCAAATGCATAGAGACAAGCCAACAAGACCAAAAACAAATAGACACCAACCTCCTCATTATGCTTACGTCGGCTAGCTTTTTCAAGGTCGCTCGACTAACGTTTCCAATTATCCATTTGAGGTGGAACTTCTTGGGCCTTGTAGTTACTGTATTAGTCTATTGCCTATATTGTATCATAATATAGGGGTCAAAGATCACATCCAATCTCCATGTGTCTAGTTGAGTTCCTTTACTACAACGATTGGTGAGTCCTCATCTATTCGAGTGCGAGTTTATGATTTTACTTCTTTCAAAAGACTTTTGTTATATTGTTAATGAGGGTGAACTAGGGACATGTCTTATCCCCCGTCCATATTGACTAGTAGAGGCATTATTGGACACACTATGTAGAGTCTATGTTGTCAGATTTTATACTCTTATGATTCATGTTCTTGAGATATTCTTATGATGGTTAGAGACCTTCAGGATTTATATTGATATTTCACGTCTAGGGCCTAATCCAGGTCGAGAAAAACTAGGGAGTCCAATATGCAGCGTCAACTAGATTCTTATTCATGGGTGTGAAATGTCACATCTATGAATAGGAGGCTATAAGGCATTTTGGGAAATCCTCAATTCTTTCATGATCTATTTCGTGCGATAGAGTATATTCTAAGACCTCCTATCCATAAAGACTATTCTTTGCGATTTTCAAATAATGCCTCTAAGAAGAGCACCTATGAAAAGAGGGATCAATGCGAATCGAGACCAATCTCCTTCGTTACCCCAAGCTAATGCTCCCCTTCCCGATAAAGTGACTAATGCAGAGTTTTGGACCGCTATTACTGTACTACTCAAGTTATGGACAACCAATGGATTGTTGCTCTTCCTAATGATCCTACTCCAGCTTCTAGGGTGAGGGATTTCACAAGGATGAATCCTCTCGAATTCCATGGTTAGAAAGTTGATGAAGATCCCCCAAGAGCTTATTGATGAGGTGTATAAGGTGGTGGACATAATGGGGGTGACTTTGGAGGAAAAAATAGAGTTGGTGGCCTACCAACTCAAGGGTTTTGCTCATGTTTGGTATATTCAATCAAAGTTCAAGAGATTTAATAAGGGTCCTATTGGTTTGGAAGCCTTCAAGCTTTCCTTTGTTGATTGTTTCTTTCCTCTTGAGTTAAGAGAGGTAAAGGTGTTGGAATTCATAAATCTTAGGAAAGGCAATATGAGTATGAGGGATTATGCCCTCAAGTTCACCAAGTTATCCAAGTATGCTCCTTCATTGGTTGCCGATCCAGGTGCCCGAATGAGCCAATTCATATTGGAGGTGTCTGACTTGGTTGCAAAGGAATGTCAAACCTCTATGCTTGTTAAGGAAATGGACATATCTCGGCTCATGACATTTTCCAAACAAATTAAAGGAGAAACGGTTAAGGAGATGAGGATGAGAGACTCTAGGAAGCCCGGTATGAAGGTGACTGATTTCTCAAATACTAGGACCAGTAGTGGTAATGGCCACTCTCAATAAGGAAAATCATCCCAAGGTCAAGGTTCGAGAAAGAGGTTTGATAAGGATAGGTACCATACCCTAAGGTTCAAGGTAGACGTGTGAATTCTAGTAGTCCTACCTTTCCCAAGTGTGCTAAGTGTGTGAAAAATCATGGAGGAAGGTGTTTGATGGAAATGGGTGCTTGCTATGGATGTGGAAAGATGGGCTACAAGAAATCTGAGTGCCCCAATGTTTCCAATAAAGGTAGATAATGTCATCCTTAAGGACAAGTTGCTCATGCGGGGCAAGTGCAACAAGGTGCCAAAAATCAATCAAAAGTTGGTCAATGCAATTACCAATTATATGCTCTTTATGCTAGGAAAGATGTGGATGAGACTCCCGATGTTGTTACGCGTATGTTACGGTTCATTAACTTTGCTGTTTATCATTGGTTGATCCGGGTGACAACTTTTCTTTTGTTACTCCTTACCTTGCTATGAGATTAGATATGCACCCCAAAATCTTGTTAGAGCCTTTTTTAGTTTATACTCCCGTTGGTGATTTGGTGTTAGCCAAGATAGTTTATAGTAATTATCCCATGTCAGTCTTCCATAAAGTTATTCCTCATGTTCTTGTTGAACTTGACATGGCCAATTTTAACATTATTCTTGGTATGGATTTGTTACATGCCTCTTATGCATCCATTGATTGTAGACCCATAAGGTTAAGTTTCAATTTCCTAATGAGACTATTCTTTAATGGAATGGTAGAGATTTGGTGGTTAAGGGTCGATTAATCTCATATCTTAAGGCCTGAAACCCCTACTCTTGTGTCGGTCCTTATCTTTAATGAGTTTCCCAATGTGTTTCTCGATGATTTGCCCAGTGTTACTCCCGAAAGAGAAATTGACTTTGGCATATATCTTCTTCCTAATACTCAACCTATTTTTATTCCTCCTTACATATTGCTCCGGCGGAACTTAAGGATTTGAAAGAGAAATTGAAAGACTTGTTGGATAAGGACTTCATAAGGCCAAGTATTTTAACATGGATTTCTCCCATATTATTTGTTAGGAAGAAGGATGGTTTGCTGCATATGTGTATAGAATATCGATAATTGAATAAGGTCACCGTAAAGAACAAGTATCCCATTCCAAGGATAGATGATTTGTTTGATCAATTGCAAGGGGCATATTACTTCTCAAAGATTTATCTCCGTTCCAGTTATCATCAACTATGGGTGAGGGAGTGTGGTATTCTCAACACGGTATTTCAAACAAGGTATGGTCATTTTGAATTCTTAGTCATGTCATTTGGGTTGACTAATGCTCTCGCTATCTTCATGGATTTGATGAATTATATTTTCAATCTATACTTAGATATGTTTGTGGTTGTATTAATTGATAATATTTTGATTTACTCTCAAAATGAGGAAGATCATATGGATCACTTGAGGATTGTGTTGAAAACGTTAAGAGAAAAGCAACTATTTGCCATTTGGTATCCGGCAATGGGATTAAGGTTGATCCAAAGAAAATGGAGGTGGTTAAGAATTGACCTAGACCATTGTCTCCTTTGGATATTACAAGCTTTTTAGGCTTAGTCGGATATTATAGGAGGTTTGTTGAAGGGTTTTCATCTATTTCTTTTCCTTTGACCAAGTTGACTCAAAAGAAAGTAAAGTTTCAATGGTCAAACAAATGTGAGAAAAGTTTCTAAATATTGAAAGATTGTCGTATGTCGGCTCCCATTTTGATGTTTCCCAAACATTCGGATAGGTTTGTTTTCTATTTTGATGCATCACGTATTGGTTTAGTTTGTTTTATGATGCAACATGGAAAAGTTATAGCATATGCCTCTAGGCAACTCAAAGTGCATGAACGGAACTATCCAACCCATGATCTCGAACTTACAGCAGTTGTGTTTGCATTGAATGTTTTGTATCATTATCTTTATGGGGTGTATGTTTTTATGTTCACTGACCACAAAAGATTGCAATATGCGTTTAGCCAGAGGGACATGAACTTTATGCAAAGGAGGTGGCTTGAACTTCTAAAGGACTATGATATAAGTGTGTTGTACCATTTGAGAAAGAAAATTTTGTAGCCGATGCTCTTTGTCAATTGTCCATGGAAAGTGTTGCTCATGTTGAGGAAGGTAAGACAGAGTTGGTTAAGGATGTTCATAGATTGGCCTGTTTAGGTGTTCGTTAGGTTGATTCTAAGGATGGGGGTGTTCTTGTGCATAATGGCTCAGAATCGTCTCTTGTGACGGATGTTAAGGCCAAACAAGACCATGATCCAATTTTGGTTGAATTGAAGATGTCACGACCCAAATCCGTAGGCCACGACTGGGGTCCAACCTGAACCCCTGTATACATACTTATCAGCTGTGGTCAAGTCGATTATAGACACGTAATGCATATAAATCAAGTATAGTCAAACCAGACTACAAATAACATAATACGTACATGAGAACCCCCATGGGTCATAGCATTTCATATCTATAGCCTCTTTTATTTGTATCATAACATTAAAGGTAACGCAAGCCTACAAGGCCACTATACTACACATTTGCATAACACATCATATAGACCCAGCTAAAAAAAACTTACACATGCCACTCACATATACATGTCTGCAGAGTTTTAAAAATATTAATGATCATATATGGTGGGACAAAGCCCCCGCCGTACCCTTGGATAAACAAAACAAGGCTATACATCAGCGGCTAGTGCTAAAAACGAGGCTCCGATACAATGGAGCTTCTTCCAGCTGAGCTGAATGGAATCCTAAGCTGATGGATTCCCAAAACCTGTATCTATACCTGAAGGCATAAAACGCAGCCCCTCGAAGAAAGGGGGTCAGTATGACATATGTACTTAATATGTAAAACATAACATAACACAACTAGAAGCATATCTAAAATAGAGAAGTAGGGGATAAAATATCAAATCAGAAACTTGTGCATGCTCCCTGTGAATCATAAAAATATGAATGCTCAAATCATACAATATAGCTGGCCTTGTCAGGGATCCGGTGAATCATATATGTAGGACCATCATAGGCCTGGCGCCATCACCACCTTATTACAATACATCATCATATATATAAATACGTACCCGTCCCTCTAGTGAGGGACTCAGTGAGTTTTTCATGTCATTGCTTTATCATATCCTCGTATAGTATACCCGGCTCTTTAGTGAGGGACTCAGTAGATAATGCAGTAAACTGTTCATGAGAACATACCCTGGCCCAGGACTCAGTTATAGAAGGGTTACAGTATTTACGAGTAGAGTAGTGAGGAACTATATGCAATTTAAATCATT
Organism: Solanum dulcamara; assembly: GCF_947179165.1. Classification (NCBI taxonomy): domain Eukaryota; kingdom Viridiplantae; phylum Streptophyta; class Magnoliopsida; order Solanales; family Solanaceae; genus Solanum; species Solanum dulcamara. Next base: position 39,749,071 of record NC_077240.1, on the reverse strand, counting down.
ATCAGAGACTCAACAGAAAAAGAAAGTTAAGCTTTTGCCTGAGGACCCAAGTAGTAGTGTAGTCATCTCAAGTGTCCTCTAAATGCCAGTACGTGCTATATCAATTGTATCTCGAGGACCTTATACATGTATTAACGTAAGGCCAAATCGCTTATGGTACCAGAAACACTTGTTATCATATAGTCTTTAAGGCTTAGAGCCTATACATTTGGTACCTCTTTAACATATAGAAGTTTCCAGAGACATAGTTCAACTATTATGGGAGTTCAATATTTAGAAGTAAATAGGAGATGCTTAAGAATGGAATTACCCCGAAGCTCATATCATATTTAACTTACAACTAAGACATGCCAAAAGAAGAAAGAGAATACGCTTTATATAGTCTGTACTTTCCTTCAGGTGGTTATTATGTACATATTTTGTAACCGGCCCATCCTGGGGATTAGTAAACAACCATGGAATCATAACCTCATTTTCATGCCAAGTACATATCAAGAGAAAGTAGAAGCCTTGATAGGCAATATTCAATTTTTGAAGGGGTTCCAATACCAAGCAATGCATAGGGATAATAAGGCGTACTTGGAGTTATGGGAATGGAATTACCCCCACATTTCACATACAATTCACTTACAACTAAGATATGCCAAAAGGGAAGAAAGGTAGCTTTACATACCTCTTACGAGTTACTCTTTATCACGCTCGCCTCGTCGTCCTTTGAACCTATTCAACATGGAAGCAATACAAATATCAACAATACTTGACTTTTCATCATCTTAAGTTGCACACGGATATTCATAGAACTCATTTCCACATTCTTCTTCTCAACTAGTTCTTTAGCTAGTTCAAGAGTTAACGAAAATCGGGCAGCACCTCCCCTATAACGTGCCCTATCCAAATTTCCAATTACATTCCTAATAAACACAGCCAACCAAAAACAACAACCTGCATATCATATGCAAATAACAAATGGCAACATTACACAATACAAACCCTAACCAACTTGCTTAAAATTACGATACCAAAATAGGGTCTTTAATCTTTATTTCATAAAACCTTTAACTATAGGAAATAGCGGGTTGTGTGGATGCAACCAGAATATCCCACACCTCTTTTAGAATAATTTTCAGCCCTAAAACACACCACCAAACCACCTACATCCGCAGCACCACAAGCACAACACCCTACTCGACTTCAATTTAACTATAACGACTTCAATTTAGATTGGTTCTAACGTCAAGCATATTTATGACATTTTCATTTTTAAAGACACATAAAAGACGTTTAATACACTTAATAATAACACCAAAACTCCAAATTTAAAGGAAATACCTTACCTTACCCGAAATTGGCCAAAACTCGCCAAAACTTGCCTCGGAAATCTCTTGACGTGCTGAAACGAAGTGGACTGTTTGAGCCACTTCTTCTCTGCCCCAAATTGTGATTTTAGACTATTAAAAATTATTATGTAACCATGGTATACCTTAAATAATTAATTTACAAAATGAAAGTCGGAGGCTCACCTCAAGGAGGCCAAACCCATAGCCCCTCTCATTGGCTCTCTAAGTTTTTTGTTTCAACTTTCTCCTATTTTTTCTAAGTGTTAAGCTAAAGAAATGATTCCGTAGGCATAATAAGATACATATATACATCTCCACATAATCAAGGAATACCGTAGACAATTAATTCGCGGAGAAAAATTGGAAACTCACCTTAGCTTAAGTCGTGGCTAACTCTCTTCTTCTCTAGCATTTTCTCTCTTTTTTTGGCTGACTTTTTGGATAGAAACTGAAGTTATGAATCTGATAACACATATATATGCTGCCCTAGGAGGTGGCACGTGTCATCCCCATAGGGTGACATGTGTCCAGCTCCTATTTGGCCACGGATCCATGCCTTGCCCCCTAGGCTGCCACGTGTCCTTATGGGGCCCACCCCCTAAGCAAGTGGGTCACCTACTTGACCCCAAGCAGGTAGGTCACCTGCTTCCACGTGGTACCTTCCCATTCTTCCATGTGTCATTTTCTCCTCTTTCTCGTGAGTTCGTAATCTCATCTTATTTTAAGAACACGTGTACTCCTTGCTACGTAAGCTTGACTTGCATTCAAGTAGCTTAGGTATGTAAGACTTCCAAGTTAGTAGCTTATGTATGTAAGTTGAGTCCTGCGACTCATTACTTGTCCTCTAACTCCTTCCGACTTCTCCTGACCCTAGTTCCAATCTTCTCTATCATGGAGTATCACATTCTCCATTCCTTGGAGTCGTTTGATGGTGTCGTAGATTATCTGGATCACATGATAACTTCTAAGAAACTTAGGAGTCATTCCAAGCTCAAGAGTGTGGGGTGTAACATCCATCCCCTCTTTAGAACATTTGTCCTCGAATGTTAACTTACCTCATAGGGTTTTACAAGGATTTCGGGGGTTCTGTATAACCGTTGTCTCTCAATCCATTTAGGGGTTTATATTACCTTTGTACATAGGGAACATGTACGGATATCTTCTCTATTTATTTATTTTTACTTCCCAGGTCATCCCATTTCTGGTTTTTGTTTTCCCACAATACCTTGATGGAAGTCACATCCTAGTTTGCAACCTTCTAATTTCCCGATCCAAGATGGCTATAGGTTGTTCCTCTCCGGACTCCATTTCATGGACATCATCTATGGGACATACTCTGGGTGGATCACCAATATATTTGTGAAGTATCTATATTAGATGTACTGGGCGAATGGTTTCCAAATAAGGTGGTGAGTTCAACTTACAGGCAACTTTTTCCACCTTACGAGCAACTTAATAAGGCTTAATATATTTTAGGCTAAGTTTCCTTCTCTTGCCGAATCTTATTACTCCCTTTCTGGGTGACCCTGCTATAAACACCTAATCATAAATTTGAACTCTGACTGTCGATGTTGATCATCTGTATATCATTTCTGCCGACTCTGGACTACTAGTCAATAGCTTGCTCAATCATGTCTGGGCCTACTAGCTTAGTCTTTCTAACATCGACCCAACCAATAGAGGATTTACATGCCTTGTCCTACCAGCCTTGTATGGTACATTTGGATATTGGAGTGGTAGCTATTATGGTAGGCAACTTGCTAAGTGATAGATAATCATCCCAGCTACCTTCGAGTTAACAACACTAGCTCCCGACATATCTTTTAGCGTTTAAGTGGTACGCTTAGACCGTTTATCAGTTTTGAGGGTAAAAGGTGGTACTAAGACCTACCTATGTTCCTGATCTCGTCTTGGATTGATATTCAAGTTCTAGATGTACTTAAGCCTCTCTACTCAAGAAAATAGTTGTGGGGACCTCATGTATTACTCCTCAACTTCCTTAGAAGACTTTAACTGGTACTTTACCCTTGGGTTTCTTTTGCTTTTTCTTTTCATTTCCCAATCCTTAGGGTTGGCTACTGAGTAGTGCTAAAGTTCATTCATACAGTGACCTTTATAGCCGCTTTGAGTTCTATCTATCATTAGCTAGCATAAATACGAAGGAATTCGGCATATAAGCTTGCCATCCTATAGTAACCAACTAGTTCTGCCCGTCTTACTTAAACCATTTCACAATTTTCCTTACCCCCACTTGTAACCCTCTAGACATATTATCTCATGTCATTTTTTTACCTTTGCAAGAATATAAGAGGGTGCATGAAATACCTTAGCATATCTCTCTAGTTCTCATGTTTTACCTTGCCTTTTCCTCCCTTCTTCCACAATCAGTATCGGGATAGACCTTTGGTCCAACCATGGCCATGTCATGTTCTTCCCATGGTACTAATTCCCTCTCGGTAGTTTACTCAATCCATCTTTGCACCTTTCTATAACATATCCAAAATATCCTAACTCCTTTTACCATGTACTTCCTTAATTGGCCCTATACTTACCATATACAATCATAGGTTGTCTAACCATTCTGATAGAACTTGTATGAGGTGGACATAATCTTTTCATCTCCTGGTTCATTCTGTTGTATTTACCTTCTTCACATTGAAACTCGCTCGTCCCACCTTGTTGCACTTTTTCCTTTTTCCTTATTCACTCTTTGCTCTTCTTATCTCCTACCATAGGAATCTTTCTATTCCTTTTCCTTGGTTATTTATCTATCACAACATCATTTGCGACCAACTCTATAGCCAACATTTTAGCTTTTGGTCCAGCATGCTGTCATTATCCTTCGTAGTGTCCCTTAAGTTATTTGCTATCATTTCATTGTTATGCCCTTTTCTTTTAATACTCACCCACTTTCTAGCGTTATGTCATTTAAAGTCTTGTTAAAAACTTCTTAACACTGCCTTACATAGCATTCTGACTTCTATCCAGTTATTAGTGACTTCCAGACCTTCCTAACTTGGTTCAGCAAGGGATCTTATTGAAGTTTAAACATCCATCTTAAATATGTTTCCACATCAATTGCCTCTACCTTACCCTTGTAATTTTTCTCATTACCTTCCCCCCTTTAGAGGGTACTTACACCTTTATCTGTTGATACCTTATTCTATGTCTCTATGTCCAGACTCAATTTCATTCAACCTCCTTCCCCAATCTACTTGGTACTGTATCATGTCTCCATCTCTCTGCATATTTTATAACCTGATTATCTATGTATGGAACCTTGGATAAATCACGAAGCAACAAGAGCCTTCTCATACATAAGGTGATATCTCATCTACTAATCTGTACTTGACTAATATGACCCAAGAAACAACTCATCCAAGGCCACCTTCTACTTATGTTTATGAAAGGATAATACACACTGGTAGTCGTCTCAAATTTTAACTAGGTAACACTTTTATTCCAATAATAACTATCCAAGGTTCTCTTAGAGTAGTAGCTTTATCCCCACCTATATCCTTTGTTTCTTAGGGTGAAGGGAGGTTGCGCAATTTATTCCTTAAGTTTGCCATCTTTGTCTATTAGGGGTTCCCTTATTTTTGGGGCAACGTTGTGTACACGCATCATCCCTTTATACCTTATGCCCCTTATTCTTATTCTGTACCCAACATAGGCTTTTAACTTAGTCAACACCTACCAAGTGCGCCTTACTAGCGGCCTTACTTTATCCCCGTATTGTTGTACCACACCTTTAAATTCATACCTACATATCCCCTTTTTAGTTCATACTCATATTCAGTTCATAATATCTCTCCGGGGTACTTCTGTTAGAATTTCTTTCTCTAATCAGCCGGTAGAGTAGAGCACTTTCCAACCATCATTAGCAGAAAACTAGAATCCCTTAAACATCACAGTACTTCTTAACACTTGACCCACATGGTCTCCTTCTGAGTTTATCCTCAAGTCATAAACAACTTATCTAATTTACAACTAAGAGTTGGGGGCTTGGTACTTTTCAAAAATAGTAAAACTCAATTGCGAGACATCTTACCCTTCAACCTAAGGTTTTTTTTTCCTACAGCACAAATACGGCTGGAGATACCATAGTCTGAACTATACAGCTCAGATAGGCTTTTGTTTCTCCGAAATAAAATTTTTCCAAGTAAAAAGAGTGCCCCTTATCGGTGATATGGAGAGTACTTCCTACATCTTTAGTTAAACATAATAGGGGTACTCAGTATCAACTTCCAAGATATATTAAGAATCTATGTTTCATTCCCTTTCCTTGTTCTGGGAAAATTTTGGCAGAGTTTCCCCTATACTCCTTACTATCCCACAACCTGCACGTAGAAAATACCAACAATGCCTTGCAGGGCCAACATATATATATTCATATCATATCACAACCACACAGGGCTTTCAATATCAACAATAATATAAAATAAATAGACTTACCTCGTATGTCCAACTTCGAACTGCATCTGTTGTACTTTCTGTCTACTCTTCCTTCAGTTTTAGACTTTACATTTCAATTTTACTTCAATACCTTACCCAACAGATATCTTTTGCGCCTTTGCTTACCTCTGTGCTTCGTAACTTCCCATTTCGTCAATTACTTCCTTTTATTGATGTCGTCCTTATGCTAAAGTCCAAGGTTAGTAAAAGGAGGTTTCCTATGACTCGGATCTATAGCACGATCTCATATGTGAAAGAAAGGTAATATCCTAAATATCCTATAACCTCCTATTTATAGATGTGGCGCGTAACACATTGATAATCAAGACTCTAATAGACATAGTCTGTAGACAACCCAAGGACAAACATCTCTGATACCACTTTTGTCACGACCCAACCCCGTAGGCCGCGACTGGGTCCGACTTAGACCCCGTATACATACTTATCAGTTGTGGTTAAGTCAAATTATAGAAACGTAATACATATAAATCACGTGTAGTCAAACCGGACTATAAACAACATAATATGTATATTAGACCCCCCATGGGTCATAGCATTTCATATATCTGTAGCCTTTTTCATTTGTATCATAAAATGAAAGAACACGCAAGCCTACAAGGGTTCTATACCACACACCTGTATAACATATCATGTAGACCCAACTGAACAAAACTTACACATGCCACCTACATATATATGTCTGCAGACCTCTAAAAATATTAATGATCATATAAGGTGGGTTAGGCCTCCGCCGTAACCCCTGGATAAACAAAACAATGCTATAAATCAGCGGCCAGTGCCAAAAACCAGGCTCTAATACAATAAAGCTTCTTTTAGCTGAGCTGAACAGAATCCTAAGCTGACGGACTCCCAAAACCTCTATTTGTACCTGCAGGCATGAAACGCAGCCCCCCCCCCCGAAGAAAGAGGGTCAGTACGACATATGTACTAAGTATGTAAAACATAACATAACACAACTGGAAGCATATCTGAAATAGAAAAGCAGGGGATAAAATATCAAATCAGAAACTTGTACCTGTACCCTGTGAATCATAAAATCATACATGCTAAAATCATATAATATAGCCGGCCTTGTCAAGGATCCGGTGAATCATATATGTAACACCATCATAGGCCCAGAACCATCACTATCTTATTACAACACATCATCATATATATACATACGTACCCGACCCTCTAGTGAGGGACTCGGTGAGTTTTTCATGTCATTGTATTATTATGTCCTTGTATAGTATACCCAGCTCTTTAGTGAGAGACTCAGTGGATAATGCAGTGAACTATGTACGAGAACATACCCTGGCACAGGACTCAGTGATAGAAGGATTACAATATTCACGAGTAGAGTAGTTAGGAACTATATGCAATTAAATCATTATCAGAGACTTGATAAAATAAAAAGTTAAGTTTTTGCTTGAGAACCCAAGTAGTAGTGTAGTCATCTCGAGTGTCCTCTATATGCCAGTACGAGCTATATCAATTTTAATCTCGGGGACCCTATACATGTATTAACATAAGGCCAAATTGCTTATGGTACCAAAAACACTTGTTATCATGTAGTCTTTAAGGCTTAGAGCCTATACATTTGGTACCTCTTTAACATATAGAAGTTTCTAGAGACATAGTTCAACTATTATAGGAGTTCAATATTCTTAAATAAATAGGAGATGCTTAAGAATGGAATTACCCCGAAGCTCGTATCATATTTAACTTACAACTAAGATATGCCAAAAAAAGAAAGAGAATATGCTTTATATAGTCTGTACTTTCCTTCAGGTGGTCATTATGTACATATTTCATACCCAGCCTATCCTGGGGATTGGTAAATAACCATGGCATCATAACCTCATTTTCATGCCAAGTACATATCAAAAGAAAGGAGAGATAGCTTTCCACACACTATTTTTTAACATATAGAAGCCTTAACAGGCAATACTCAATTTCTGCAGGGGTTCCAATACCAAGGAGTAGATAGGGATAATGAGGCGTACTTGGAGTTCTAGGAATATAATTACCCCCACATTTCACATACAATTCACTTACGGCTAAGACATGCTAAAAGGAAAGAAAGATAGCTTTACATACCTCTTATGAGTTACTTTTTATCATGTTCGCCTCGTCATCCTTTGAACCTATTCACGATGGAAGCAATACGAATATCAACAATCCTTGACTTTTCAGCATCTTAAGTTGCACATGAGTATTCATAGAACACATTTCTTCATTCATCTTCTCGACTAGTTCTTTAGCTAGTTCAAGAGTTAACGAAAATCGGGCAGCACCTCCCCTATAGCGTGCCTTATATGAATTTCTAATTACATCCCTAATCACTAAATCCAACCAACAACAACAACCTGAAGCTCGTATACAAATAACATATGGAAACATTACACAATACAAACCCCAACCAACTTGCTTAAAATTATGATACCAAAATAGGGTCTTTAATCTTTATTTCGTAAAACCTTTAACTATACAAAATGGAGGGTCATGTGGCTGCAACCAGAATCTCCCACACCTCTTTTTGAATATTTTTCATCCATTTAACATACCACCACACCATCTACAATCTCAGCACCATAAGCACAATACCCTACTCGACTTCAATTTAACTATAATGACTTCAATTTATATTGGTTCTAATGTCAAGCATCTTTATGACATACTCATATTTACAGACACATACAAGACATGTAATACCCTTCATAACAATAATACAACTCCAAATTGGCCAAAACTCACCAAAACTTGCCTCAGAAATCTCTTGACATGCTGAAACAAAGTGGACTATTTGAGCCACTTCTTCGCTGCCCCAAATTGTGATTTTAGACTATTAAAAATCGTTATGTAACCATGGGATACCTTAAATAATTAATTTATAGAACGAAAGTCAGAGGCTCACCTCAAGGAGGCCAAACTCGTAGCCCCTCTCTTTTGCTCTCTATGATTTTCTTTCAACTTTCTCCTATTTTTTCCAAGTGTTAAGATAAAGAAATGATTCTGTAGGCATCATAATATACTATATACATCTCCACATGATCAAGGAACACCGTAGATAATTAATTCATGGAGAAAAATTAGAAAATCACCTTAGCTTAAGTCGTGGCTGCCTCTCTTCTTCTCTAGCATTTTCTCTCTTTTTTGGCTGAGTTTTTGGATAGAAACTGAAGTTATGAATCAAATAACACATATATATATGCTTCCCTAGGAGGTGGCACGTGTCATCCCCATAGGGTGACACGTGTCCAGCCCTTATTTGGCCACGGATCCATGCCTTGCCACCTAGGCTACCATGTGTCCTTGTGAGGACCACCCCCCAAGTAGGTGGGTCACCTACTTGACCCCAAGCAAGATGGTCACCTGCTTCCACGTGTCACCTTCCCATGCTTCCACATGTCATTTTTTCCTCTTTCTCGTGGGTTTGTAATCTTGTCTTATTTTAAGAACCCGTGTACTCCTTACTACGTAAGCTCAACTTGCATTCAAGTAGCTTAGGTATGTAAGACTTCCAAGTTAGTAGCTTACGTAGGTAAGTCAAGTCCTACGACTCATTACTTGGCCTCCAACTCCTTCTGACTTCTCCTGACCCTAGTTCCAACCTTTCCTATCATGGGATATCACATTCTCACTTCCTTAGAGTCGTTTGATGGTGACGTAGATTATTCGTCTCACATGATAACTTTTAAGAAACTTAGGAGGCATTCCGAGCTCAAGAGTGTGGGGTGTAATAGAAGAAGTCGATTGCCAAAAAAAGCCCTAGAGGATTTCTTCCAAGAGGGAGTGGGGTACTCTATTACCAAGGCCGTTTGTGTGTGCCTAATGTTGATGGTCTAAGATAGTTGATATTTAATGAGGTCCATAGTTCTCAGTATTAAATTTATCCGGGATCTACTAATATGCCTCGTTATTTGAGGGAAATATATTAGTGCAATGGCATGAATAAGGACATAGCAGAGTTCGTGGATGTCCAAATTGTCAATAAGTGAAAGTTGAGCATAAAAAATGGAGAGGTTTAGGTCAAGATATTAAGATTCCTACTTTGAAGTGGGAAGATGTGAATATGGACTTTGTGATAATATTTCCTTATATTAGAAGCCAACATGACTCTATCCATGTGACAACTAATCCATGGGGGATTTCATAATGATTAAGATTTTTTGATTTTGACATTTAAATTGCTTATTTTTAAACTATCTCTACTTTTACATCCACATTTAGTGGGTTAGGCTGACTTGTTTGCTGGGAAAGGACAAGTACCATCACACTCGGATTTCAATTCATGACAAATGGTATTAGTAGCCTAGGTTCATAGGTCTTATGTGTACAACCCAAGTCTAAGTAGAGTCTCGAGAATCGATATAGAGACGTCTGTACTTACCTTCGAGAGGCTTTGAAGACTGTTAGGAAACTTGTATTATTCATTATTTCTTATCATGTATGGTTGTTATCATTGTACTTAGAGTCACATATTATTTTGGAAGTTGTTGAGGACTAGATCTACAGTTATTGGTAGAGGAAAGGCAATCCCCGAGGTTAACATCGAGATCCTAGCTAGGGGTAGAGGTAGAGGCCAATCTAGGGGCCATGGGCATGGATAGTCCATAAGTAGAGGACATGCTGAAGGAGCAGCACCAGCTTGAGGTAAGGATAGAGAGGCTTCTCTAGAGCCACGTGTTGAGATTTTTTAAGGACCAGGTCCTTCCCGAGGTCGCAACGCCATTATTTTAGGATACTTTATTGAGAATAGTAGGAGTACTAGAAGAACTTACCTAAGTTGCTGTAGGCACGCCACAGGGTTCACAGACTAGAGTTGGAGCATAAACTTTGGAGTAGCATAAAGTTTGTGTGATTCAGGGTCTAGTGGGTCAGCCATTCATAAGTCCTATGGTTAATGAGGGTGGAGTACAAAAAGATAGAGCTAAGGATGCACCTACACTCATGATGAAAGATGATGAGGAACGTCGATATGAGAGGTTTCGGAAGATGGACCTACCATAAATTTAGGGTGGGAAGATTGAGCATCCACATGAGTTTTTGAGTATATGTAGGGAGTTATTGGAGACAGTGAGATTAGCCGAGACACATGAGGTTTGCTATGTTACACTTTAGATGCATGGTCCAGCTCGAGAGTGGTGGAGGGTGTATATGAGTGCTAGGCCAATAAGGTCATAAAAGGTTACTTAGGATGAGTTTGCTACTACCTTTTATGAGTTTTTTGTCCCTTGAAGTGTGATTTAAGGCAGGATAGCCTCATAATTGCTTAGTGTGAGACCCTTTTCTACTAGTTGTCGAGACATGCTATGGTCGTTCTTCTTAATGAGACAAAGCAGGTTTGCAGCTATATGCAAGAGCTGACTTATTCCATCTGTACTATAGTGTTTCGAGATACCTAAGAGGGGGCTTATTTTCTGTCCATCATAGGTGCCACTATGCAGGTAAATTTGATGGAGAGAAGAAAGGTAGCTACCCGAGAGGAGGCTTCTTTTTTGTCTAAGAGGACCCGTGCAGTTTTTAGGTATCTCATCTGGAGGTAGTGGTTCTTACAGAGGAAATGGTTTCTTTCAGTATAGAGTGTTGGGTCATGCTTCTATGATATCTTTTGAGGGTGGTCAAATACCACGTAGATCATATAATATGGGTCAGGTTTATATGGGATCACAGCAGAGGCCTGCATGCCACAGTAGTCAAATGAGTTCATCCGGTCCAGTACAACAGTATTCTATTCTAAGGTCGTGCTTTTGTTATGTGAATCCTAGACATGTGATTTGTTACTATCCGCTATAGGTCCATACCGGTCCACAACGCACTTATTTTACTTCTTCGAGAGCACCAGCTCCTCTGGCCTAGGGTCAACATAGGTCTCAGGCAGATAGAGGTGGTCGTACTCATGGTAGGGGTACTGGTAAGGTTATAGTTTACAGGGTGTAAGTAGAGGCACCGTGCAGGCTAGCGATGGTAGGAGAGCTTAGTACTATGCTCTTTTGGGGAGATTCGAGGCTGAGGCCTTCGATGCAGTTATTACAGATATCATCCAATATTTCCATCGACTTCCATCTGTGTTATTTGATCCTGGATCTACATTCTCCTATGTGTATGCTTATTTTGCATTTATTTTTTATTTGACTTGTGATTGCATGCCCGTGCTTGACAATAATTCTACACCCGTGGGTAAGCTCTTAGTGGTAGATCGAGTGTATCGATCTTGTCTTGTTTCTTTAGCCGAGTATGATACTTGGGTAGACATGATCATTTTGGGGATGGTAGACTTGGATGTGATAGTGGGTAAGGATTAGTTTTCTCATTATTGTGCTATTCTTGATTGCTTTACTAAGACCATGACTTTAGCAACACCTAGTGCCCCGAGAGTTGAGTGGAAAGGTACAAGTGATTCCTATCCTAGCAAGGTGATCTCCTATCTTTATGCTCAGAGATTGACCGATCAGGAATGTATATCTTATTTTGCCTTTATTCTGGATATTAACATTGAGTCACCTCCCATGGAGTTTATTTCCATGGTTAAAGCGTTTTTTGATATTTTCCCTACTGATCTTTCAGGAGTTCCTTTGGATAGGGATATTTATTTTTCCATTGACTTGGAGCCTGGCACTAAGCCCATATCTATTGCACCTTACTGCATGGCTCTACCGAAGTTGAAGGAATTGAACTATCAGTTATGAGATTTGTTGAGTAAGGGGTTTATTTTCCCTAGTATGTCGCCTTAGGGTGCACCGGTTCTGTTTGTGAAGAAGAAGGATGAGTCTTTGAGGATGTACATTGCCTATAGGAAGTTGAACAAAGTGACTATCAAAAATAAATATCCTCTTCCTCACATAGATGATTTTTTTGACCAGCTTTAAAGAGAGGCCTTGTTCTCTATGATTGGCTTGAGATCTGGGTACCATCAGTTAAATATTAAGCCATCAGACATTCCAAAGACAACTTTCTGTACCCATTATGGCCATTATGAGTTTTTGGTTGTCTTTTGGTCTGACTAATGCCCCAACGCTATTCATGGAGTTGATGAATGAGGTGTTTCTGTCATATCTAAATTCATTTTTGATTATGTTCATTGATTATATCTTAGTATATTCTAAGAAAGATGAGGATCATGCTTGTCATTTGAGATTTGTGCTTCAAAAGTTGAGAAAGTAGAAGTTATATGCAAAGTTCTCTAAATGTGAGTTTTGGCTTTATCTGTGGCATTTTTAGGGCACGTGGTGTCCAAAGAGGGTATTAGGGTGAATCTGGACAAGATTGAGGCAGTTAGAGGTTGGACTAGATCTATTCTCCTAATGAGATCTGGAGTTTTGTAGGATTGGCTAGTTATTATCAACATTTTGTGTAGGGTTTCTCCACCATCGCACCTCTTTTGACCAGACTGACTCAGAAGGTTGTGGATTTTCATAAGTTTGATGAGTGTGAGCTGAGCTTTCAAAATCTCAAGACTTTGTTGACTACAGCTCTTGTTTTAACCCTACTTGAAGAGGGTGTCGACTTTACTGTATATTGTGATGCTTCTAGAGTTGTTCCTGGTGGAGTATTGATGTAAAAAGAGAAGGGAGTTAGTTGCCAATGCTTTTAGATAGTTGAAGTCTCATGAGAGGAACTACCCTAGTCACGACCTAGAGTTAGCGGCAGTGGTCTTTGTGTTGAAGTTGTGGCATCACTACTTATATAGGGTACATTTTGAGGTGTTTACCAATCACTAAAGTCTTCAGTACATCATCATTCAAAAGGATCTAAGATTGAGATAGCGTAGATGGATTGAACTACTGAAGGATCATGACATAATTACCTTGTATCACCTGAGGAAGGCCAATGTGGTGGCCGATGATTTGAGTAGAAAGGATCCTTATATGAGGAGTCTCGCGGTGATTAGTGTTGAAAGGATGCCCTTGGCTAGGGATGTTCAGAGGTTAGTCAATAATTTTGTCCAGTTAGGGGTTTCTGAAGAGAACCGATGATTTATTGCTTTTATTAAGGCTCGCTCTTCCTTAGTTGAGCAGATTCGGGAGAGAGAGTTTGATGATGATAAGCTATGCCTATTTGAGACAAAGTGTTGAGGGGTGAAGCCAAGGAGGTTAGAGTTGACTCAAAGAGTGTTTTGAGGATTCAAGGTCGAATTTATGTGCCCAAGGTGGGCGATTTGATTAGATTGATACTAGAAGAGGCTCATTTCTCTTGATATTTTATTTATTCAGGCATAACAAATATGTATCATGAGCTTAGTTAGCATTATTGGTGGTATGGGATAAAGAGGGGCATTGCAAAGTTTGTGTCCAAGTATTTGACCTGCCATTAGGTCAAGTGTGAGCACCAGCGGCCTGAAGGTGTGAGCCAAAGGATGTCCATTCCCACTTAAAAGTGGGAGAGGATCACCATGGACTTTATTGTGGGTTTACCTCCCACCGTGGGTGGTTATGATTCTATATGGGTGGTTGTTAATAGACTAATCAAGTTTTCCCATTTCATTCCAGTTAAGATGAAGTACATGGAGGATAAGCTAGCCCAGTTGTTTAGCAATCAGATCGTTCGGCTTCATGGTGTTCCAGTATCTATTATTTTAGATTAGGGTTCATTATTTACTTTGTACTTTTGGTAGGCATTACAACATGGCTTGGGAACTAGGGTAGATATGAGTACATTTTTTCACCCATAGACTGAAGGCCAGTCCAAGAGTATGATTTAGGTGTTGGAGGATATTTTTTAAGCTTGTGTTTTGATTTTGGTCAAGGTGGGATCAACCTTCGCTCTTAGTAGAGTTTGCCTACAACAACAATTATCACTCCAGCATTCAGATGGACCTATTTATGGCATTGTATGGTAGGCGGTATCGATCTCCTATTAGGTAGTTTGGTTCAGTTGAGATGGACTCTTTAGACACTGACTTTCTTAGAGATGCTATGGAGAAGGTTCGTATGATTTAGGGTAGGCTGTTAGCATCTCAGAGTAGGAAAAAGAGCTATACGGATAGAAGGGTTCTACCTTTGGAGTTCATGGAGGTTGACTATGTATGGCTTTGAGTGTCACCCACGAAGGGAATGATTCTTTTCCGGAAGAAGGGAAAGAATAACCCTTGATTCATTATCCCATATGAGATTTTGGAGAGAGTGGGAGAGGTGGCTTACAGATTGGCCTTACCACTTATGTCAAATGTGCATCCCATATTCCATGTTTCCATGCTCTGGAATTATGTTCTAGATAAATCCCATGTGATCTCCCTCGATTCGGTGGAGTAGGGCCTAGATTTGACGTTTGAGGATGAGCCCATATCCATTCTTGATAGATAGGTCTGTAAGCTTAGAACTAAGGAGATAGCTTTAGTGAAGATTCAATTGGAGAGGCTACTTGGGAGGTAGAGACTGATATGCGCGCTCGATATCCACAACTCTTTGACACTTCAGGTACTACCTTTTATCTTATGTTCGAGGAAGGACATGGTTTTTAGTGGTGGATGATGTATGACCTTGAAGGTCATTTTTGAAATTTTCATAAAATGACATTTCTACCATTCCCTATAGTTGCCCTGAGACGTTTCTGATTAGTATCAAGTGCTGATTTAGAGAAATTTCTATGAAAAGGTTAGGTCTTGGAAATTTTAAGTTATCATAAATTTTAAGTGTTCAAAAGTGGTATTTGGGGTCAATTGGAGCTACGAGTCTCATAACAGAGCTCAATCGATTCTAGCAGCTTTGGAATATGGAAATTGGTATAGGAGAGTTTACGGGATCATTTTTGGAGTTTTAACAAAGATTTGAGGTCATGAGTTGGGAACTTGAGAAATTTTAGGCCAGGTTTGACTTTGGTCAATTTTTGGAGTTTCGATGCTCGAATTGGAATTTGGATGACTCTGTTGGATTCGGGGGATGGTTTTTAGTCTAGAAGAAGTGTTGGTTAAATTGTTAGAGGTTTTGATCTCATTTTGGTATTTTGGGAAGCCTAAGTTAGTGTGGTTGCAACTTTTCAAGTTTCGGGTCAAGGAGACCTCGAATACAAGTTGTGATGGTTCCATTGAGTCTGAAACGTCGGAATTAGTATAGTAAGGTATAAAGTTTGGGTGCTTGAGATTCTGAACGAATCTTGAGGGTCTATTTCGGGACTTGAGACTTATTGGGATTGCAATGTTTTGTTGATATCTGGTGCACCACCCATTTTCATCGCGATTACGAATTCTTTCTCGCGATCTCAAGACTTTGTTTTCTTATGAGTTACGATCATAGGGTAATTATTGCGATCATGTAGTGTTATATTCTTAGGTGTCGCAATCGTGTGGCCTTTATCGTGATCATGAGGGTCAATTAATGAGTTGAACCCACTAACTCATTGCGATCACAAGTTATTGGTCATCGCGATCACAAAAAGTAAAATGTACCTGAACAGTGTTCTTCCTAAAAGATGGGAATTATACCCTTTTCCCCCACTTTTTTTTACTTTGGTAGCTCAGGGGAAGGCGATTTAAAAAGGTTTTACGTCAAAATGTTTGGGTAAGTGATTTCAACCTACTTACTTCCTTTCCCATTGATTACATAGTGATTTCTATCTCTAATTTTTTACTTTGATTCCCAAAGTTTGGGGCTTTTCAAGAAAGCAAGATTTTAATGTTTTGAGGATTATAAGCTCATCTAAACTCTGAATTCCTTTCTATTTTTACTAATATATTCTAAATACTCCAAGGATCGGTTTTATGTAAAAATTTCCAAATTTTATGTTCATTTTCAAAATCGGGTATTTTGGATTGTTTGGGTTAGTTTTGGCTCGATTTTTTTAAAATGTTGATTTGGGTATTATTAGACTT
The DNA here is from genome assembly GCF_947179165.1 of Solanum dulcamara. Taxonomy (NCBI): domain Eukaryota; kingdom Viridiplantae; phylum Streptophyta; class Magnoliopsida; order Solanales; family Solanaceae; genus Solanum; species Solanum dulcamara. The sequence goes on along the minus strand of NC_077240.1, from coordinate 39,732,466 downwards.
GTATTCTCATTAGGATTTCATATTGGAAAGATTATCTTGATTCAGAACATCGACCTAAGAGTAAAGCTCAAATTCAAGAATAGTTCAGAATTGTAATCGAGGCAAGTAAATTTCTAAACCTTTGCTTAATCTTGTAGGATCATGTATTCGTGTTTACGTGTTCGGAAGTGATGAAAAGTGATTTTGGAGATTATTTGATGTTCAATCGATCTTGATAATGAATAATGAGGTAATAGATGGAAAATGAGATAATTTAAAATGTTGTGTTCGATATGAGTTGATGCTTGGCTTATTGTGAATACTTGAATATATTGTGGTGATATGAGTTTTGACTTGTTGATATTATCATTCCATCATTGTATTTTGCATGGAAATTGCCTATTTACACTAGTTTCCATACTTTGAGATGGAATTTAATTCAAGGATTATGCCGAAGGGAAATAGTTCAGGCGAGAGATGATTTATGCCAAAGAGAAATGGTTCCGGCGAGAGATTATTTATAACATTCCTCAAAATAGTGACAAGTGATTTAAGGATTCCTTGGAATAGGACACTCACGTAATGCATTATTCTTAATCTTTTTGGCAAATCCGAGTTCGAAATATCAATCAGGGGATTAAAATCTGTGGGAGAATGGTCTCGATAGAATTTTAGGACCCGTATATCGAAAGATAGATTTTCAAAGAAACTGCGCAAAACAGTAAAGTGAGCGGCAAGTCGGTATCACGTACTTGCTCGCGTTCAGTGCAATTTTGCCCAAGTCAAAATCTAGCCAAAATCTCATTCGTTCAAAATTTTCCTATAAGGAAACACCTCCGCGTCGCGGACCTGGGCGATGTTTTTTGTCCGAATTCAGTTTTTAAGTAAGTACACTTTAAAATTTTTCCTAATTGTTAGTTAATGGTCCTCAACGTTTTTAGGACCTAATTCAACTCTATAAATTAACCTAAACCTCTAGTTCTATTCATTCTTCTACAATTAACCTACTCAAATATTTCTCTCTCTACAAAACACTCTCAAGGATTCCATTGAATTATGTCTTACCCTAATTTCAAATATAAGCTATGATCATGAATTTCCAAGTATGAATTATTTCTATGTATGTATGATTTGTAAAGTGAAAGGACAATACCTGCATTTCACTTAAGTTATGAAAATGAGCTACTCTATGATTTCAAACCTATGATCATGACTATGATATATGTTCATTACTATTTTTATGCTATATATGTATTCTGTGGGATTTGACTTAGCATTGGATGTGGACTTGAGGTGGGGGCTCGAAATATGGGGTCTTTATATAAAGTCTTGTCACAACCCAACCCCGTAGGCCGCGACTGGGGTCTGATCTGGACCCCCCTATACATACCTATCTGATATAAGAACTATACACCAGAACCCCCATGGTCGATAACATATGTGCATACATATAGCCTCTTTCATTTATATCATGTCATGAAAGGGCATGCAGGCCGACAAGTCTGCCTTAACATAAGAACATTTGCAATATACCGTATAGGCACAACTGAAACAAACTTGTAAACAACCCACGTACATATATTTACAGACCTCTAAGAATATCAATGGTAACATATGGCAGGACAGGGCCCCCGCCATACCCATGAATAAACAAACATATACATCAAGGGTCAGTACCAAAATCTGGGCTCCGGCATAACAGAGCGCTCCCAAATCGCTGAGTGGAAACCCTAAGCTGGCGGATCTCCAAAGTAAGTACCTGTACCTGCGGGCATGAAACGCAGTACTCCGAAGAAAGAGGGGTTAGTATGATATATATACTGTGTATGTAAAGCATACCATATCATAACTGAGACCATAGCTGAAACAGGGATGTAGGGGACAAGTATAACATTTAACAGCGTATTGTACCTGCACCTTACAAAATAAGGTCATGTATACCATTATCACATACCGTATCCAGCCCGCTCGGGGACTCGGTGTTACAAATGCATCATTTTATCATCATAGGCATATACATACTATTAGCGTTGTGGAACATATAGCCCAATCCATATATATAACAGGTTAGTAACAAGGAGCGTTTGTCCCGATCTATATATAGTATAATGATGCCGAGGAATGTACGGACCGATCCATATATAATGTAATGATCTCGAGGAACGTACGGTCCGATCCATATATAATATAATCATGTCGAGGAACATACGGCCCGATCCTTATATAGTAAAATATGTTGAAGAACGTTCGGCCCGATCCATATATATTATAATGCATATACGTGCACATAAAACTTAGTAACATATCAAACATCCCTCAATATATTATTATAAAGTATGTCCAAGAGCCTCTAGGTCTAAGAGCTTACACATCCAATCATTGTTAATATGTAGAAGTCTTGAGGGCCGTAGTTCAACTACTTTAAGACCCTTACCATTCAAAGGTAAGTACAAGTCATGAGTTATGCCCGGAACCTACAAAGCGAATTATCTCTAACTCATATCATATATCTCTTCACTTACATTAAACTATTTCAAGAGAGGGAAGGGATAGGCTTCAAGGGTACTACTTTTCATCATGTCTATGACTTACAAGGCCATAACTCAGCTATTGCAAGAATTCTAACATGAAGAAGTGAATAAGATTTACGAACCATACTCGGGGTTGTATGAATGGAATTATTCCCACATTGCATATACAATCCACTTAATACTAAGACATGCCAAAAGAAAGAAGAGATAGGCTTTACATATCTATAGTAGCTCGATTGTAGTCCAGCTTGTTTTGTCTCTCCTTCAACCTATTTAACATGAAAGTAATACCAAGATTACTAAGTTTTAACTTTCCAGCTTTCCAATCTATACTCAAGTATCTATAGGCACCATTTCCTTGCTCTCCTTCCTTGACTAGTCTGTTGGCTAGTTCCAAAGTTAATGAAAATCGGGCAGCATCTCCCCTATAACTTGCCCTATCCAAACTTTCAATTTTAACCTCTAACCTTAGAATCCATATCAAAACCAACAAGAAGCATCCATACACCATCAAATCACTACCATATAACGCAATACAAGTTCCATACAACTCACCCAAAACTATGATGCCAAAGTAGGGTTTTGGTTCTTTATTTCGCAAAATCTTAACCATACAAAATGGAGTATTATGAGGCTGAAACCAGCAGACTATATACTCATACTTAACCATGTTCCATACCTGCAACATGGATAAACCACCTCCAAACACAAAATCATGCTAACGACAATCCTAGACAAACTTAAACTTGCTAGAATAGCGTCAAAACAGTCCCTACATGACCTGCAACTTCCTTCAGCTGTAACGTGCATATTTTCATATTTCCAACTCATATTTATACACCCACAACATGTTTAAACACTTTCCCAAATGTGGGAGAAGAGAATAAATCCATACCTTAACAAATAACTTTCCCAAACTTGTTGAAAATTGACTTTGGGAGCTTCTTATCATGGCTGAAAAGTTGGTGGCTGCTCGTTGCACTCTTTCTCTGCCCCAACTATTAATTCACGTTGTTAACACCTTTATCTAGTTGAAGAATGCCTTAGATAATTAATTGACGGAATAAAATCGGAGGACTCACCTTGGAGGAGTAAGCCGTAGCTCTCCTTTCTTCTTCCTTTAGTTTCCTCTCAAGTTTCTCTGAGTTAAAAGATGAGAAAATGAATTCCTTAGTCATCAAAATAGGCATATATACCCCACTTTTGGAGGTGACACATGGCAGCCCCTAGGGGTGACATGTGTCCAGCTCTTAGGGCACCACCTCAAGCCATACACCCAATCCTTGGCTGCCATATGGAAGCAAGGGGCCCACCCCAAGTAGGTGGGTCACCTACTTACCCCAAGTAGGTGCATCACCTACTTCTCACCTACTTGCTTTTTTTTGTATGTTTGGAACCTAGTTTTTTCTCCTTTTCATAGGTTCGTAGTCTCATATCACTTTATGAATCTATATAATCTTTGCTACCTTAGCTCGACGTATAATCAAATAGCTTAATTTTGTAAAACATCCAAGTTGGTAGCTTACGCGAGTAAGTCGGGTTCCACGACTTTTTACTTAGCCTCCAAGTCCTTCCACATCCTTCTAAATCTATTTCCAATCATTTGGGACGGCCTCATCCTCCCTTCCTTAGGATTATTTAGTTACATTATAGCCAATAGGGGTCACATGACAACTGTCAAGAAGCTTAGGAACACATCCCAAGGTATGAAAGTATGGGGTATAACATTCTTCCCCCCTTTACAACATTCGTCCTCGAATGTTAACTAATCTTATAGGATTTTTATGAAGATTTCGGGCGTCCTCTAGAACAGTTTCTATCCGCTCTATTTAGGAGTTCAAATTACCCTTGGATATAGGGAACAAGTATGAATATATTTTCTCTATCTCTTTTTTTTGACTTCCCAGGTCATCTCCTTTCTGATTTTTTTTACTTTGCTTCAATATGTTGACGGAAGTCACGTCCTTAGTTAGCAACGTTCTAATTTGTCGATCCATATTGGAAATAGGTTATTTCACATAGGATAACTATTCCATTTCGTGGACATCATTTATGGGACATACTCTGGGTGGATCACTAGTATATTTGTGAAGCATCCATATCTGACAAACTGGGCATATAGCTTCCCAATCAGGTGGTAAGTCTAACTTACAGGTAACTTTATCCATGTTACGAGCAACTTGATAAGGTCTAATGTATTTTGGGCTAAGTTTCCTTTTCTTGCCAAATCTTATTACTCCCTTCCTGGGTGACCCCTTTAAGTTTCCTCTTCTTGGGCTGATATCCAAATGCTAGCTGTAAATTAAGCCCCTTTACTTGAGACAGTAGTTGTGGGAACCTCATGTATTACTCCTCAGCTTCCTTAGAAGACTTTAACTGGTACTTTACCCTTTGGGTTTCTTCCCTTTTTTTCCAATACTTAGGGTTGGCTACTGAGTAGCGCTAAAGTTCGTTCATACAGTGACCTTCATAGCTATTTTGAGCTCTGTCTATGGTTAGCTGGCATAATTCCAAAGGAATTTGGCATATAAGTTCGCCATCCTTCAGTAACCATCTAGTTCTGCTCATCTTGGTTAAATCATTTCGCAATTTCCTTATCCCAGCTTGTAATACTCTAGATACGTTATCTCGTGTCATCTTTTACCTTTACGAGAATATGAGAAGGTGCTTAACTTAACCTGAGAAATACCTTAGCATTGTCTCGTTAGTGCTCATGTTTTACTTTGACTCGCCTTTCTTATTTTATAATCAGTATCGGGATAGATCTTTGGTCCAACCATGGCTATGTCCTGTTCCTCCCATAGTACTAATTCTCTCTCGGTAGTTGACTTAACCCATCTTTACACCTTTTTGGAACATATACAAAATATCCTAACTCCTTTTATCATGTATTTCCTCACTTGGCCCTGTGCTTAACATATACAATCATAGGTTGTCTAACCATTCTGATACAATTTATAAGATGTGGACGTAGTCTTTTTGTCTCTTGGTTCATTTTGCTGTATTTATCTTATTCACATTGAAATTCGCTCATCCCACCTTTTCGTACTTCTTTCTTTTCCCTTATTCACTCTTTGCTGTTCTCGTCTCCCATCATAGGAGGTTTTCTATTCCTTTTCCTTGGTTATTTATTTATCATAATATCATTTACGAATAACTCTATAGACAACATCTTGGATTTTGGTCTAGCATGATGTCATTATCCTTCGTAGTGTCTCTGGAGTTATTCGACACCATTCTTTTGTCATTGCAGCCTTCTACCAAAGGACACTACCTGAAATACTATTCTGACTTCTTATCCGATCATTACCGTCTTTCAGATCGTACTAACTAGTTTCAGCCAGGAATCTTACTAAAGTTTAAGCATTCATCTCAAATATATTTCCATATCAATTGCCCCCATCTTACCCTTGCAGTTTTCTAACTTTTTCCCCCTTTTTAGAGGGTACTTATACCTTTATCCGCTTATACCTTGCTCTATGTCTCTATGTCCAGTCTCAAATTCATCCAATCTCTTTCCCCAATCTACTTGGTACTGTATCATGTCCCCGTCTTTCTGTATATTTAATAACCTGATTATCCACATACGGAACCTTGGCTAAATCACGAAGTGACGAGAACCTTTTCATACATAATGTGATATCTTATCTACTAATCTGTATTTGACTAATGTGACCCATGAAATAACTCATCCAAGGCCACATTTTACTTATCTTTATCAAAGATTAATTCCCACTTGTAGTCATTCCAATTTCAATTAGGCAACACTTGTATTCCGACGATGATTGTCCAAGGTTCTCTTGGATTAGTAGCTTTATCCCAACCTATATCCTTTGTTCCTTAGGGTGAATGTAGGGTACACAATTTATTCCTTAATTTGGCCATCTTTGTCTTTTAAGGGTTCCACTATTTTTGGGGCGACGTTGTGTGCACGCATCATTCCTTTATACCTTATGCCCCTTGCCCTTACTGTGTACCCAACACAGGATTTTAACTTAGTCAACACATATAAAGTGCGCCTTACCAGCGGTCTTATCTTATGCCCGTATTATTATACCACACCTTTAAATTTATACTAACATATTCCCCTTTTTGTTCATACTCATATTCAGTTCATGACATCTATCTGGGTGTTCTGTTAGAATTTCCTTCCATAAATTCCATCTTCAATTAGTTGGTGAAGGGCTAATAGAGTGTTCTCCTGAAGCATATTCCAATCACCACCAGAAAAGAACTAGAATCCAATGAGCATCACAGTGCTTCTTAGTGCTTGACTCACATGGTCTCCCTCCAGGTTGGTTCATGAGTCGTGAACAACTTATCTAGTCCTCCAACAATAGTTGAGGGTTATATACTTCCCAACAAGAATGAAACTCCATCATCGGGAATCTTTCCCCTCAACATGAGTTTTTCCTAAGGCAAAGTACAGCTAGAGATACATTGGTCTGAACTTTACTGCTCATATAGGTCTTTTCTGCGATAAAATTTCCCTAAAAAAAAGGGTTCCCCTTACTGATGACATGGAAAGTACCTTGTATATATTTAGTTCAACATAATAGGGGTACTCGGTATCAACTTCCCAGACACATTAAGAATCTATCTTTCATTCCCTTTTTTTTGTTTTGGAAAAATTTTGGCATAGTTTCCTCTATACCCCTTACTATCCCAAAATCTGCACGCATAAAATACCAACAATGCCTCATAGGGACAACATATATATATATATATATATTCATATCATATCACAACCACACAGGGCTTTCGATATCATCTCATATCACAGCCACACAGGACTTTCAATATTAACAATAGTATGAAAATAATGGACTTACCTCGTGTGTCCGACTCAACCTACATCTGTTATACTTTTCGGTATACTTTCCTTTTAGTTTTCGACTTTACATTTCAATCATATGTCAGTACCTTACCCAACAGATATCTTTCATGCCTTTGCTTATCTGCGTGCTTTGTAACTTCCAATGTCGTCAAATACTTCCTCCTATTGATGTCGTCCTTTTGCTAAAGTCTAAGGTTAGTATAAAGAGTTTTCCTATGATTTGGATCTATAGCACAATCTTAGATATGAAAGATAGGTAACATCCTAAATATCCTGTAGCCTCTTGCTTATAGATGTGGCACTCAACTCACCGATAAAAAAGACTCTACCTGACACGGTCTGTAGACATTCCAAGGATGAACTGCTCTAATACCACTTCTGTCACGACCCAACCCCATAGGCCGCTACTGTGATCTGATCTGGACCCGCTATATACATACCTATCCGATATAAGAACTATACACCAGAACCCCCATGGGTGATAACAAATATGCATACATATAGCCTCTTTTATTTACATCATGTCATGAAAGGGAATGCAGGTCGCAAGTCTGCCTTAACATAAGAACATTTGCAATATACCGTATAGGCACAACTGAAACAAACTTGTAAACAACCCACATACATATGTTTACAAACCTCTATGAATATAAATGGTAACATATGGTACATATCAACGGTAACATCCCTCAACATATTATCATAAAGTATGTCCAAGAGCCTCTAGGTCTAGGAGCTTACACATCGAATCATTGTTCAGTATGTAGAAGGCTCGAGGGCCGTAGTTTAACTACTTTAAGACCCTTACCATTCAAAGGTAAGTACAAGTCATGAGTTATGCCCGGAACCTACAAAGGGAATTATCTCTAAATCATATCATATATCTCTACACTTACATTAAACTATTTCAAGAGAGGGAAGGGATAGGCTTCAAGGGTACTACTTTTCACCGTGTCGATGACTTATAAGGCCATAACTCAACTATCGCAAAAGTTCTAATATGAAGAAGTGAATAAGATTTATGAACCATACTCGGGGTTGTATGAATGGAATTATTCCCACATTACATATACAATCCACTTAATACTCAGACATGCCAAAACAAAGAAGAGATAGGCTTTACAATCCTGTAGTAGCTCAATTATAGTCCAGCTTGTTTTGTCTCTCCTTCAACCTATTTAACATGAGAGTAATACCAAGATTACTAACTTTCAACTTTCCATCTTTCCAATCTATACTCAAGTATCTATAGGCACCATTTCCTTGCTCTCCTTCCTTGACTAGTCTGTTGGCTAGTTCCAAAGTTAATGAAAATCGGGCAGCATCTCCCCTATAACTTGCCCTATCCAAACTTCCAATTTTAACATCTAACCTTAGAATCCATATCAAAAACAACAATAAGCATCCATACACCATCAAATCACTATCATATCACGCAAACCAAGTTCCATACAACTCACCCAAAACTATGATGCCAAAGTAGGGTTTTGGCTCTTTATTTTGCAAAATCTTAACCATACAAAATGGAGTATTATGAGGCCGTAACCAGAGGCCTATATACTAATATTTAACCATGTTCCATACCTGCAACATGGATAAACAACCTCTAAACACAAAATCATGCTAACGACAACCCTACCCAAACTTTAACTTGCTAGAATAGCGTCAAAACAGTCCCTACATGACCTGCAACATCCTTCAGCCGTAACATGCATATTTTCATATTTCAAACTCATATTTATACACCCACAACATATTTAAAAACTTTCCCAAACTTGGGAGAAGAGAATCAAGCCATCCTTAACAAATAACTTCCCCAAACTTGTTGAAAATTGACTTTGAGAGCTTCTTATCATGGCTGAAAAATTGGTGGCTGCTCGTTGCACTCTTTCTCTGCCCAAACTATTAATTCACGTTGTTAACACCTTTATCTAGTTGAACAATGCCTTAGATAATTAATTGATGGAACGAAATTATAGGACTCACCTTGGAGGAGCAAGCCGTAGCTCTCCTTTCTTCTTCCTCTAGTTTCCTCTCAAGTTTCTCTAAGTTAAAAGATGAGAAAATGAATTCCTTAGTCATCAAATTAGGCATATATACCCCACCTTTGGAGGTGACACATGGCATCCCCTAGGGGTGATATGTGTCCAGCTCTTAGGGCACCACCTCAAGCCATACACCCAATCTTTGGCTTCCATATGGCAGCATGGGTCCCACCCCAAGTAGGTGGGTCACCTACTTACCCCAAGTAGGTGCATCACCTACTTCTTTCCTACTTTCTTTTTTTTGTATGTTTGGAACCTAGTTTTTTCTCCTTTTCATGGGTTCATAGTCTCGTCTCACTTTACGAATCTATATAATCTTTGCTACCTTAGCTCGACGTATAATCAAATAGCTTAATTTTGTAAAATGTCCAAGTTGGTAGCCTACGCGAGTAAGTCGGGTTCCATGACTTTTTACTTAGCCTCCAAGTCCTTCCACATCCTTCCAAATCTATTTCCAATCATTTGGGACGGCCTCATCCTCCCTTCCTTAGGATTATTAAGTCACATTGTAGCCAATAGGGGTCACATGACAATTGTCAAGAACCTTAGGAACACATCCCAAGGTATAAAAGTATGGGGTATAACATTCTTCCCCCCTTTAGAACATTCGTCCTCGAATGTTAACTAATCTTATAGGATTTTTATGAAGATTTCGGGCGTCCTCTAGAACAGTTTCTATCTGCTCCATTTAGGAGTTCAGATTACCATTGGATATAGGGAACAAGTACGAATATATTTTCTCTATCTCTTTTTTTTGACTTCCCAGGTCATCCTATTTCTAGTTTTTTTTTACTTTGCTTCAATATGTTGACGGAAGTCACATCCTTAGTTCGCAACCTTTTAATTTGTCGATCCACGATGGAAATAGGTTCTTCCTCATAGGATAACACTTCCATTTAGTGGACATCATTTATGAGACATACCCTTGGTGGATCACCAGTATATTTATGAAGCATCCATATTTGACAAATTTGGTGTATAGTTTCCCAATCAGGTGGTAAGTCCAACTTACAGGTAACTTTATTCGTGTTACGAGCAATTTGATAAGGTCTAATGTATTTTGGGCTAAGTTTCCTTTTTTTGCCGAATCTTATTACTCCCTTCCTGGGTGACCCCTTTAAGTTTCCTCTTCTTGGGCTGATATCCAAATGCTAGCTGTAAATTAAGCCCCTTTACTTGAGACAGTAGTTGTGGGGACATCATGTATTACTCCTCACCTTCCTTAGAAGACTTTAACTGGTACTTTACCCTTTTGGTTTCTTCCCTTTTTTTTCCAATCCTTAGGGTTGGCTACTGAGTAACGCTAAAGTTCGTTCATACAGTGACCTTCATAACCATTTTGAGCTATTTCTATGGTTAGCTGGCATAATTCCAAAGGAATTTGGCATATAAGTTCGCCATCCTTCATTAACCAGCTAGTTCTGCTCATTTTGGTTAACTCATTTCGCAATTTCCTTATCCCAGCTTATAACACTCTAGATACGTTATCTCGTGTAATCCTTTACCTTTATGAGAATATGAGAAGGTGATTAACTTAACCTGAGAAATACCTTAGCATAGTCTCATTAGTGCTCATGTTTTAACTTGACTCGCCTCCTTTATTCTATAATCAGTATCAGGATAGATCTTTGGTCCAACCATGGCTATGTTCTGTTCATCCCGTAGTACTAATTCTCTCTCGGTAGTTGACCTAACCCATCTTTACACCTTTATGGAACATATACAAAATATCCTAACTCTTTTTATCATGTACTTCTTTACTTGGCCCTGTACTTAACATATACAATCATAGGTTGTCTAACCATTCTGATATAATTTGTAAGATATGGATGTAGTCTTTTGGTCTCTTGGTTTATTTTGCTGTATTTATCTTATTCACATTGAAATTCGCTCATCCCACCTTTTCGCACTTCTTTCTATTCCCTTATTCACTATTTAATTTTCTCATCTCCCATCATAGGAGGTTTTCTATTCCTCTTCCTTGGTTATTTATTTATCGCAATATCATTTGCGAATAACTCTATAGCCAACATCTTGGCTTTTGGTCTAGTAGGATGTCATTATCCTTCGTAGTGTCTTTGGAGTTATTCGACACCATTCTCTTGTCATTGCAGCCTTCTACCAAAGGATACTACCTGAAATACTATTCTGACTTCTTATCTAATCATTGCTGGCTTTCAGATCTCACTAACTAGTTTTGGCCAGAAATCTTACTGAAGTTTAAGCATTCATCTCAAATATATTGTCATATCATTTGCCCCCATCTTACCCTTGCAGTTTTCTCACTTGCTCCCCCTTTTTAGAGGGTACTTATACATTTATCCGCTTATACCTTGCTCTATGTCTCTATGTCCAATCTCAAATTCGTCCAATCTCTTTCCCCAATCTACTTGGTACTGTATCATGTCCCCGTCTTTCTGTATATTTAATAACCTGATTATCCACATACGGAACCTTGGCTAAATAACGAAGTGACGAGAACCTTTTTATACATAATGTGATATCTTATCTACTAATCTGTATTTGAATAATGTAACCCGTGAAATAACTCATCCAAGGCCACATTCTACTTATCTTTATCAAAGATTAATTCCCACTTGTAGTCATTCCAATTTCAATTAGGCAACACTTGTATTCCGACGATGATTGTCCAAGGTTATCTTGGATTAGTAGCTTTATCCCAACCTATATCCTTTGTTCCTTAGGGTGAATGTAGGGTACACAATTTATTCCTTAAGTTGGCCATCTTTGTCTTTTAAGGGTTCCACTATTTTTGGGGCGACGTTGTGTGCACGCATCATTCCTTTAAACCTTATGCCCCTTGCACTTACTATGTACCCAACATAGGATTTTAACTTACTCAATACATACCAAATGCGCCTTACCAGCAGTCTTATCTTATCCCCGTATTATTATACCACACCTTTAAATTCATACTAACATATTCCCTTTTTTGTTCATACTCATATTCAGTTCATGACATCTATCTAGGGTGTTCTATTAGAATTTCCTTCCATAAATTCCATCTTCAATTAGTTGGTGAAGGGCTAATAAAGTGTTATCCTGAAGCATATTCCAATCACCACCAGAAGGGAACTAGAGTCCAATGAGCATCACAGTGCTTCTTAGTGCTTGACTCACATGGTCTCCCTCCAGGTTTATTCCTGAGTCGTGAACAACTTATCTAGTCCTCCAACAATAGTTGAGGGTTCTATACTTCCCAACAAGAATGAAACTCCATCATTGGGAATCTGGCCCCTCAACATGAGCTTTTCCTAAGGCAAAGTACAGCTAGAGATACCGTGGTCTGACCTTTACTGCTCATATAGGCTTTTTCTGTGATAAAATTTCCCCCAAATAAAAAGGGTTCCCTTACTCATTACATGGAGAGTACCTCATATATCTTTAGTTCAACATAATAGGGGTACTCGGTATCAACTTCCCAGACACATTAAGAATTTATGTTTCATTCTCTTTTTTTTGTTTTGAAAAAATTTCGGCAGAGTTTCCTCTATACCCCTTACTATCCCAAAATCTGCACGCAGAAAATACCAACAATGCCTCACAAGGTAAACATATATATATATTTATATCATATCACAACCACACAGGGCTTTCGATATCATCTCATATCGCAGCCACACAGGACTTTCAATATTAACAATAGTATGAAAATAATGGACTTACCTCGTGTGTCCAACTCAACCTACATCTGTTATACTTTTCGGTATACTTTCCTTTTAGTTTTCGACTTTATATTTCAATCATATGTCAATACCTTACCCAACAGATATCTTTCATGCCTTTGCTTATCTGCGTGCTTTGTAACTTCCAATGTCGTCAAATACTTCCTTCTATTGATGTCGTCCTTTTGCTAAAGTCCAAGGTTAGTATAAAGAGTTTTCCTATGATTTGGATCTATAGCACAATCTTAGATATGAAAGATAGGTAACATCCTAAATATCCTGTAGCCTCTTGCTTATAGATGTGGCACTCAACTCACCGATAAAAAAGACTCTACTAGACACGGTCTGTAGACATTCCAAGGATGAACTGCTCTAATACCACTTCTGTCACGACCCAACCTCGTAGGCCACGACTGGGGTCTGATTTGGACCCCCCTTATACATACCTATCTGATATAAGAACTATACACCAGAACCCCCATAGGTGATAACATATATGCATACATATAGCCTCTTTCATTTATATCATGTCATAAAAGGGCATGCAGGCCGACAAGTCTGCCTTAACATAAGAACATTTGCAATATGTCGTATAGGTACAACTAAAACAAACTTGTAAACAACCCACGTACTTATGTTTACAGACCTCTAAGAATATCAACGGTAATATATGGTGGGATAGGGCCCCCACCGTACCCATGAATAAACAAACATATACATCAATGGAGCACTCCCAAATCACTGAGTGGAAACCCTAAGCTGGCGGATCTCTAAAGTAAGTACCTGTAACTGCGGGCATGAAATACAGCCTCCCGAAGAAAAGGGGGTAGTACGATATCTGTACTGAGTATGTAAAGCATAACACATCATAACTGAGACCATAGCTGAAACCGAGATATAGGGGACAAGTATAACATTTAATAGAGTACTATACTTGCACCTTACAAAATAAGGTCATGTATACCATTATAACATACCATATTCGGCCCGCTCAGGGACTCAGTTTTACAAATGCATCATTTTATCATCATAGGCATATGCATATTATTAGCGTTGTGGAACGTACAGCCCGATCCATATATATAACAGGTTAGTGCCGAGGAGCATTCGGCCCTATCCATGTATAGTATAATGATGTCAAGGAACGTATGGCCCGATTCATTTATAATATATTGATGCCAAGGGAAGTATGGCCTGATCCATATATAATATATTGATATCGAGGAACGTACGGCTCGATCTTTATATAATAAAATATGTCGAGGAACTGTCGGCCTGATCCATATATATTATAATGCATATACATGCACGTAAAATTTGGTAACATATCAAACATCCCTCAACATATTATCATAAAGTATGTCCTAGAGCCTCTACTTCTAGGAGCTTACACATCCAATCATTATTCAGTATGTAGAAGGCTCGAGGGTCGTAGTTCAACTACTTTAAGACCCTTACAATTCAAAGGTGAGTACAAGTCATGAGTTTTGCCCAGAACCTACAAATGGAATTATCTCTAACTCATATCATATATCGCTTAACTTACATTAAACTATTTCAAGAGAGGGAAGGGATAGGTTTCATGGGTACTACTTTTCGTCATGTCGACGACTTACAAGGCCATATCTCAGCTATTGCAGGAGTTCGAACATTAAGAAGTGAATAATATTTACGAACCATACTCGGGGTTGTATGAATTGAATTATTCCCACATTACATATATAATCCACTTAAGACTAAGACATGCCAAAAGAAAGAAGAGATAGGCTTTACATACCTGTAGTAGCTCGATTGTAGTCTAGCTTGTTTTATCTCCCCTTCAAACTATTTAACATGAGAGTAATACTAAGATTACTAACTTTCAACTTTCCATCTTCCCAATCTATACTCAAGTATCTATGGGCACCATTTCGTTTCTTGCCTTCCTCGACTAGTATGTTGGCTAGTTCCAAAGTTAACAAAAATCGGGCAGCATCTCTCCTATAACTTGCCCTATCCAAACTTCCAATTTTAACCTCTAAACTTAGAATCCATATCAAAAACAACAAGAAGCAGCCATACACCATCAAATCACTACCATAACACACAATACAAGTTCCACACAACTCACCCAAAACTATGACGCCAAAGTAGGGTTTTGGCTCTTTATTTTGCAAAATCTTAACCATACAAAATGGAGTATTATGAGGCTGAAACAAGCAGCCTATATACTCATATTTAACCATGTTCCATCCCTGCAACATATATAAAAAACATCCAAACACAGCATCATACTAACGACAACCCTAGCCAAACTTTAACTTGCTAGAATAGCATCAAAATAGTCCCTACATGACTTGCAACATCCGTCAGAAATAACGTATATATTTTTATATTTCCAACTCATATTTATACACCCACAATATTTTTAAACACATTCTCAAATGTGGAAGAAGATAATCAATCCATACCTTAACAAACGACTTTCCCAAACTTGCTGAAAATTAACTTTGGGAGCTTTTTATCGTGGATGAAAAGTTAGTGGCTGCTCGTTGAACTCTTTCGCTGACCCAACTTTTAATTCACTTTGTTAACACCTTTATCTAGTTGAATAATACCTTAGATAATTAATTAATAGAATGAAATCGGAGGACTCACCTTGGAGGAGCAAGTCGTAGCTCTCCTTTCTTCTTCCTCTAGTTTCCTCTCAAGTTTCTCTAAGTTAAAAGATGAGAAAATGAATTCCTTAGTCATCAAACTAGGCATATATACCCCACTTTTGGAGGTGACATGTGGCATCCCCTAGGGGTGACATGTGTCCAGCCCATAGGGCGCCACCTCATGCCATGCACCCAATTCTTGGCTGCCATATATATGGTAACATGGGGACCACCCCAAGTAGGTGGGTCACCTACTTACCCCAAGTAGGTGCATCACCTACTTCTCATCTACTTTCTTTTTTTCGTAAGTTCGGAACCTAGGTTTTGCTCCTTTTCGTGGGTTCGTAGTCTCATCTCACTTTATGAATCTATATAATTTTTGCTACCTTAGATCGATGTATAATCAAGTAGATTAATTTTGTAAAACGTCCAAGTTGGTAGATTACGAGAGTAAGTTGGGTTCCACGACTTTTTACTTAGCCTCCAACTGCTTCCACATCCTTCCAAATCTATTTCCAATTATTTGGGACGGCCTTATCCTCCTTTCCTTAGGATTATTTAGTCACATTGTAGCCAGTAGGGGTCACATGACAATTGTCAAGAAGCTTAGGAACACATCCTAAGGTACGAAAGTACAGGGTATAATAAGTCTCTTGTTCCATAACTACGTGTCATCTTAGGATTGCCCTTTTTGGCCTCGCTAGTGGATCTACATATAGCGTACGTATGACCTGCCTAGCAGAATAGAGTCTACATTGGCAAGTAAATTCCTTTTTCCTCTGATGTAGGGGTAACATTGAGATTCTATGTTATAGCCTGCATGGTCCTATTGTCGGTTATGGTTCATATCCCACAAATGTACGACCTCATATGTATTTTCATGATCTAAATTGTGTTTTTCTAATGCTTTGATCATTATGATTTTCTCATGACTTAAATTATCTCATCTTATCATGTGTTTTACTTGACCATTGCATCCCATGACTTACGTTGCATGTCATGCCCTCATACTTAGTACATTCCAATGTAGTAATGCATATTTTTTCCTACATTGTCTCATAATGTAGGGCTTGAGATTGAAGATCATATTCTTCCTCATGGCTAGTTAAGGTTTCCTATTCAACGGTATTTGTGGTGAGTCCTTATTTATTGGGTACTAGTCATCGAGTTGGCTATTATTTTCAAAGACTTTTGTTATGTGTCATATTGAGAGTGAGCTATGGGACATGTCTTAGCCCCCACCAATTTTCATGAGTAGAGGCTTCTAGTTGGACAAATGTTTCCATTTTTACTCTACCTTATGTATGCTTATGATATGTACAAGAGTCTTGGTTGAATCTCTTCGGGGTTTCGATAGTCATGTTATGACTTGGACCTAGGTCAGGTCGTGACATTATTTATGCCAAAGAGAAATATTTCTGATGGATACATAGTCTATGGTGGCCCCATGGGTTCCATCCTGCTAGTCAGCGAATATGTATCATTTAGGATAGACATGCATCACTATATGTGACATTGCATTTCATTACATTGCATCATACTTCTTTTGCCATTTTGGACTTTTTTACCTATGATATCCCCCTAATCTGCATTATTCACTAATGAGATCCTATTAATACTTGAGTTGCACTATTGTGGAGATTTATATGTATACTTGTATTGTACTGTTAGAACTATTAGACTGAGCTGATTTCTATGCAGGTTGTAGTTTGGGGGTTGGATGGTATCACAGGAGTACTTGTGTCATATTAGCTTAGCTTAATCTTAGTCGTTTGCTTATTGTGTACCGTGTCGGTGGTACTCATCCTTGCTATCTACATTGTGTAGGTTCTGAGTCTGGACAGTGACTCAGTTCTCTCATCTTCCATCTGAGGCTTTCTAAGGTGATTCAAGAGGTAGCTGTTGATGCCGACCATCTTTCATATTCCTCTTTATCTTTTACTTTGTTCTATTCGATACAAAGATTGAGACTTGTATTTATTTCAGTATCTTGTATTAGAAGTCTTTTACATGTGATAACCAGTATGTGGGGGATTTTGTAATGATTAAGATTTTCCCATTTCGATATTTAAATTTCTTATTTTTAAACTATTTCCGCTTTTACTTTCGCATTTAGTGGATTATGCTGATTTTTTCGATGGAAAAGGATAAGTTCCATCACACCCGGATTTTAGGTTGTGACATGGGACCTAATTTAAGTTCCTTAGCAGTACCATAGCACCTTTCATACTCACTCTCAAGACTTAGAGCAAGGTTCCAATGGAGAAAAGCTAGGGTTTCAAGAGAGTTCCTCAAATTCTTCAAGTTTCTTCAAGAAATATTGTTCTTCTAGCTATATAAGTCTAATCATAATGATGGAATGAGTTCATCGTCACATCCAGCATTTAAATTTAGTTTGTAAGAGTGCATCCTAGGGGTTTTAACCTAATTATCTTATTGAAATTCTATTTCTATGATTCTGTGTTATTGAATTTTATTGTGTATCCTTGAGTTTACAATTTCTTATATGATTTTAGTTATTGAATAGTATTCATGCCTATTTCTCATATGAACCCTATTTCAGTGTTGAAGGTCTTACATTTCTATACATTATGCAGTGTTATCAATTAAAGTAAATGTATTTCAAAATGATGAGTAAAAAAAGAGTTTTAAGGGAACATGAGTGTCCTAAGTACGTTACTTTGATATTTGAGGCTTTGCATTACTATTCAATATGAATGAATTTTAGAGTTGTGTAAGATAATATTTTGCATAATATGAATGACTTTTAGAGTTGTGTAAGATAATATTTTGCATTACTATTTATTATAAGTGATTTTCAAAGTTTAAGTGAGTTGAAGTATTATGCATTATTATTGACAATGAATTTTGAGAGGTTCCAAATGCATTACTTTTTTTGAGAAAAGCATGTCTATTTTAAATAAAGCATAAAGAGTTTGAGAAAGAAGTTCAGTTAGTTAAAGTAAAGTCCATTGTGACTTCAGATGAGTATTTTTTTTAGTAGTTACTCTCACATAAATATTATATGAGCATTATTGTATATTTTGGGAGTAGTATTGAGCATCGATTTGGGTAAGAATTCAAATAATTTAAACCTCATAAACTATGTTGCCGGTGTAGGATAAGATAGTGTCGTTGATTTGAGTGACTCCTCACCAGCCTCACTGAGGGCTTTTTATATGGATCCATGGGTTGAGTTTGCGTCTCTTATCCTAGTAAGGTAATAGACGACTCTAGCAATATGAGTAGTACATTGTATCATCATGAGGCTCATATTGATGGTTATTTGTTAGAGAAACTCCCCAAAAAGAGAAAAATATTATTTTCAAGATTTTCATTATTTGCCTTATTTTATTCGTAAGGCTTTTAGGTTTTCATTATACTTGGATGCTTTACTTTTCTATCAAGTTATATTCAGCATTTCTTTCAATTGATATTCCGCACAGTATGTTTTCTTCTACTATTTTACATATCGTACATTCCATGTACTGATGTCTTTCGTCGTTGCATCATGTTATGATGCAAATTCAAGTACTCAGGTTCATCAACAGGCATTTTGTTGAGATCACACTTCGTCAGCTTTTTGTGAGCCTCCTTGCTTTCGGAGGGCTTCTTTATAATTATTTTATTTAGTATTAGTAGTTGCTTTTGAGATAGTCGTGGGCTTGTTCCATTACCTAGTCGTAGTTATAGAGGCTTCATAGATAGTGTTGAGATTTTCTAGACTTTTTGGAGTATATTTCAAACTTTGATTTTTATTATATTCAGAGATTTATTCAAACTTGCATTAGTTTACATTTATATATTTGAAATGCTCACTCCTTTTAAATGCTTTTGCTATTGAATTTAGTCTTCCGCTAAATAGTCAGCCAGGCGAAGAATTCGCTTGAGATCACGAATGATTTTCGAGTGCCGACCACACCTAGGTTGTAGACTTTGGGTGTGACATTATCTTTCGCTATTATCTGTTTAAGCGAATTTTAAGTTGATTTGTCTTGGTGGGATAAGGCAAGTGTTATCACACCCACTTTTGAATCATGACACCTGGACTCCACAAATACGAGGTTCAACCATCTTAACCCTCCCGCGAATGCAGTCAAGGACAGCAAACATAAGGGTCAACAAAATTAACCTTCTGCGATCACGGAGAAGGAAACCAGATTGCAGCATAGCCGCTCACCAAGGCTAAAATATAATCACTTAATGGACCATCGGGATTCGTTCAAAATCTCAAGCACATTAACTAAATATTCTACCTAACTAAATTCGATTTTGTAGACTCAATAGAATCTTCAAATCACGGACTTGAGGTCTCCTTGATCCGAAACCCGTTAAAATCTCAATAAATTGACTTTCGCTCAAAAAATATCGAACTACCCTCGGAATCCCTCTAAAATTCAACCAAGACCTCCCCTAGGCCTAAAATTGTCACCCAAATCCAATGGACTCGTCAAACTCTAATCCGAGCATCCGAACTCTAAATGTTCACCAAAGTCAACTCTTTGCCTAATTTCACTTTAATTTCTACCTCTGTTGCTCAAATCCACGTAATGACTCTGAAATTGATAACGACCACACCCCTAGACCGAAGTTCAAATTCCAGAGCTGAAGGAACTGAGAAAATTTTATTCTGAAACTCATAGCTCCGGATGATGTCAAAACTTATTTTTTAATGACTTAAAGCTTCAAAATTCTAAACTTCTGAAATATTTCAACTTTTTTATCTGATTTAAGTTTTTAACTTCAAATACTGACCAAACATGACTCTGGGCAACTAACGGAAGAAGTGAAATGGTAATTTTCTGAAAATATTTTCAAAAATGACCTTTAGGATCATTATAATGGAGTTAGTCATGAATCACATAATTTGATCATTCAATTTCTACTTAAATGTTGTAAATAGTTCAATCACGTAAATCCTCTTGTGGCATAAAGATGAGAGTTATGTATAATGATAATGTCTTGAAGCAATTAAATAATTGTTTTTCAAAAAACATCGTATAACAGAGAAAATAATTATATGACTCTTTGATTAACAGCCAAATCAAAAGGTTATATTTCTTTTAGATTTTATTTGACTTTTAAATTTATCAAAATAGTCAATATAAAAAAAATTAAAATATATTTATAACTTATAATTGTAATTTTTAAGGGTAACTATAAACTCTTATGTGCATTGCACGTGAATGTCAAACTATGCAGTACACTATGTTTTAAAATAATGTCAATATTATTAAATAAAAAATTTAAGTAAGCAATTATAAATGAATAATAAAGTATAAGTTTCTATAAATAATGGTTGTAAACTTTCTTATGATTACTAAATGGGTATATAGTGAAATTAGTGAAATCAATATCCGAAAATATTTATTTCTATTTATTATATAAAGTTATATATAGATAAGGTGATGTGACATCTCTCTATGACCTCCAATTACATGAGTGTTTTAAGTTGGGGGTATTATAATAATTTAACATTGAAGTTAGGGGTGTTCAAATGTCACTAAACTTCGAACTCATTCAATGACTGCAAATCACACTTGAGTTATAGATATAGATATAGATAGATAGATATAAAATATTGAAAATTTACTAAATTAAGTGTTTTTAGTTGTAGCTATTATAACGATTTAATATTTAAATTAGAGAGTTTATGCTTTTAAGGTAATATAGATAAATAATTTGATATAATTATTTTTCCAATATTGATAAATAATTTAGACCTTAGAAGTAAATTCTCCTGTTCTGTGGGCTTTAAAGTTTAAATAGAGAAAGAGAGAGTAATTGACCAAATTTACTTTTATAGGTTTACATAGTAGGTTAAAAAGTTTGTCATGCTGGTAGCTAGCTTTTAAAACAAAAGGATAACCACTAAAGTCAATAAAATGACTATGAGAATATTTAACACTTGACTTTAATGGTGTCTTGTCTTGTCTAGTCTAGTCTAATACATGAATGTGAGATCAAGCTCAGTAGGTAGCAATCCTACTTTTAATGTGAAAGACTACCAAGAAGGGTCCCCCTCCCGTTGGCCCCCTTTGTGATGGACTAAATTATTCATACATAGGAATGGGAGAAAGCGTACTTGTTCAAAGAAAGTTGTGGATGTATGTTTTCTATAATAGGGAGGAGGGAAGTTAGAGGTAAATATATGCATTCCATTTTAATTTATTTGTGTGATTTTGACTTCACATTGTTTATAAGGAAAATGGTATAGTTAACTTTAATATGAGGTCAAAAATATGTCTTAATTTACTTGTTAAATTTGTATACTAACAATTAAATATGTTCGGATATGAGCCAAGTACAGAGTAAAGAAATTAAAGTGAGTAAGAAGAATTGTAGGAAGCAATAGAGCCTTAATAATTCGTGTTTTCACTGGATCCATAGACGTTAAAGTGTAGTTGGTCTCATATCCGAAAATGCTCTGGTATACAAATGCTTGAGTAAAGATTTAGTGAAAAATGTAAAACTTGGAGTATTGCTTTAGTATTATTAAGAATCCAACCTTTTACAAATGTGTCAAAGCTACCATTTATAGGCAACAAACGTAATACATGAACCAATAAAAAAGCTTCAAACGAGCCCTAGAGTACTATGCTCAATCATCATCCTCTACTTGGAGATATCATTATATATGTCATCTAATAATCCTCTGTTGATAGCAGGATCTTGTACAAATATCTGACGTATCTTTTCTTTTTGTCCTTTTGTCATGTCATCAGGATATATGTCCTTCTTTATCTTTCGTCCATGAGTTCCTATTTTTTTTTCTCGATGGCGATAACGTTGTGACTCAATAATGAGTTGAGGTCGATCTTACTGAACACATCCTTGAACTGAGCACTCTATCAACGGAGCATTCATGAATATTTTTTGTTTACTGTATGTGCCGCATGTTCTCCCAACGTTTTACTACGTACACAATTTATTTTTCTGCAACACATATAGTCCCTCTACTTTTTGTAAATGATATCACTTATAGTTGAGAAGTGGGAAAATTTTCAAAACTCCTTATTAGAATCAGTCAAAATGCTTCATATCATACAAAAGGTCTCAATTTCTATAGCGTTTAATACACTTGCCACATGTCATTTTTTCATCGGTTGGGGGCATCTCATTGATCAAAGAAATCATGATTATTTGCCTAATTGCTCAGAATTACCCCTCCAATGTAACAATTTGATTGTATCTCTTCTGCGAATGTTCTCTTTTTTCCTTCCAATCTCCAGATCTCTCTATATTTTAATATCTCAATCTTTAAATCTTCATATCACCATATCCACAAAATGTCTTCTCCTTCTTCTTCCAAAATACTTTTACTCCTACATCTTTGATGGCTAGCAAAGTACCTATATTCAGTTTGGGACCAGAATAGAGAAAGACCAATGTTGAATCATCGAAGACTACAATCACCACTATCTTCCTGAGGATAAAAATGAAATTCTCTAATGAATGCAAAGTTACTCTAGCCATAGGTGCCCAAGATGATTAAAGAGACCGATCGGTTACATGTGATGTTTATTCAATCTAGAAGAAAACCTCCCCACTGTACATGCCGATTGTAAATGTATCAAAAAGAGAATACATATCATCTCTCCTTCCGTCAAAGATAACATTACTATTCCTCGATCAGGCTTTTCGTGTGTTTACAATTACCTATTGGCACATATTAGACCAGTTATTTGGAAAGTTATAGTATGTCTCTAGGTCGTAGTCGAACATACCGGTCAAGAATTCACTTTTAATAACCTTATCCTTCTTTATTCTAAATGTAATATAAAAACTGGGATAGTTACCCTCAATGATCGAAGAAAGAAGATTGTTATCTCTAATCTTGATGATGTTCCTGATTGGAGATGGATAAAGAGTTACATGTGTGTTCCTACAAATATTATTGTTCCAGATACTGTTATTATAGAGTCATGGGAATCCCACATGTAAGAAAATTCTTACTTATTTAAGATACTATACTTGTTTCATCCTATATTACCTTTCACACCAATTTCCTCCTTTTATTTTTAGCTCCCCCTTGGATGCCTTCTTTGTTGTCATCTTAAGCAAAGATTGTGTCTAGAAAATTCTACACTCCATAAAAATGAGAAAAGAACATGAAAATATATCTTCTCGGCAAAAAACCCAAAAACAAAACATCACAGTAATCAACGTTTTAGTTCTTGTTTATTTACTCTAGATTATATTAATTCTGACATTTTATCCTAGTTATATTCCTTTTGAAAGGTAGCATTAAGGTCCCTTAGAATAAAAGCTTGACATTCCAAGAGGGGGATGAACTACAAATTGTTCAGTCTTATGGGGATAAAAGGCATCTATCCTTAGTAATTATGACCAAGAAAACTATTGGTACTCTGGCCTCCCCTTCAAAGTAGAGAAACATAGTTGATCATAACCTTTAAAGGAGGGTGAATATTCGATCCTCTAGCCTCGAAGGCTAAAAAGTAGATCATAGCATTTCATGATCCAAAAACTCAGATCATGATGGCATATACTAACATCCCACCAGTACATAAGACGAACACATAACTCGAAACCAGAATTAATTGGCTATCACAATGAGGAGAAGAATACGAAATGCTAAGAACAAATATATGAAGTAAAAGAAGGATGGAAAACAAGATTTACATAAAAACATCCCCAAAACCTAATATAGTCGGTACTCGAGCTACTAACCATAACAGAAATACAAAGCAAGTATAAATATGAAGAACTATCTCCGAAAATAAAATAAAGACTAGTTTATCGAAAGTAGAAAGAGAAGTACAACTCCGAATGTCAGGATCTCACCCAAGTCTCTTATGCAAAGCTACTTTACACGAGGCACATATCAACACTGATAACTCATACTATGATGTACCAAACATGTGGTAATCCGTAGGCGTAGGCCGACTGAGCTCCAAAGCTAAATCAAGCATAAATAGAAAGTAGAGAAGGAATGTTTATTACAAGAAACTAAAGAAGAGATAATGTGTGATAAGGGCAAGAAAATACAAAGGAATGTATGATAAAACATGCACCTAATTGAGGCAAAGGTACATACCTGTACGCGCTATTCTAACAACCTAACTATAGTAAGATACTACTACGAAAGTTCACTAAACAAGGAGATACTATCAATATTAAGCTATAAAACAAGATAATAGTCAATAGACCAAGTCAATCCAACTCAAATTTGAATATACCAATCAGGAAGGAATCAAAGAACGAATCTAAGCCAATCGTACAAGCAAACCACAATCTTGTCACACACTACACAATAATAATCAAATAATAACCAAACCAAACTCCCATAAGCCTGAAAGATACACAATAGAAAGCATAACCCTACTGACCCCCTATAAAACCAACAGGTGCAAACATTAACCAATCATACTGGTGATAAGAAATGCATATGCATGCAATGAAAACCAGTGATGATATTAGTGCCAAGTGCCACCGAACCAAGTATGTACACCTACATTTGGCCCCTATCACACAAAGTAGGACCCATGAATACACCCTTCCTCTTATTAAATGTGGCAGACGGACGGAGGGACCATAGAAGACTGGGGAAATCCATATATATTGCCTAGTCCTGACTTCAAGTATTCCAAAATCGATCCATCTCAAATATGCTCGGTCATGATACCCAGATATACATATGATCAATAAAATCAAAAATAATGTAAATAGGATGGACATCCTCATCGACCGATCAATTAAGTAGTAAGTGCATCCTTGATGCATTTTTTTCTTAAAAACCATTTACCTAGAGTAGAAGGGGTAGTATGAATCCTATTAAAACTAGTTTAAGGGTGAAAAGAGCAAAACAATGTCTTTTCTATAATGGTAGTAGAAATCAATCCATTTACTGGGATCTTACCACAAAAAGCATGTAAATGAGTATCAATACAATTCATACCATCACCAATATCCAAACGATAGAACTTAAAACCCCAACTCTATATGACTGGAATCACCAAGCTCTCAAAGTATATAAAACTAACTTCGAATCCAACTAGTCTACAACAATGGCCTCGAGCCCATTAATATACTCAATGGAATCAATATAAACAGAGAGATAACATTCTATAGTAGTTACTATAAGAATAAATTATGCTAACTAAAGGATACCAGAGAGCTCAGTGTATGGCACACGGATACCAAAACTATTGCAAGTCCACAAATGCTAACTCCAAAGAGGCTAACAACACCAAGCTAAGCCATAAGAAGGTGACTTCTCACCTAATATTCCATAACACAACACTTGTCTAAGGATCCTACGAGAGTCAAGAATATAGAAATAAAGGAAATAAACCTAATCCCACCATATAAACCCACACCCCACATAAAATATAGTCTAAATAGTATCTCATATAGCATAATCTAAATGAAAGTAGGTCGTATCCTACCTGGAAGTCGAGTTGTGGTCTCGAACAACCCATAAGTTGATCGCCTCTTTTTCACATCCTTAGAATCCATATCACTATCAATATCATAAATTATGTATCATTATGAGAAAAATGATACCCATATTCCTATAATATTTCTCGTGCCTAAAATCAGATAAAAATAGGATTGTGGGACCCATCCATAGAATCACGAAATTGACTCTGCATTAAGCTATAAAATTGGGCACAACCCAGGCTCAAGAACCCTCTCAAATAAGCCCCAACATTTAAGATTCAAGAACACTAATTAAAGGTAATGTAGTAGAGGATTTGAAGGAAACTTTAAAGAATAACGGTAACATATTGACTCCCAACACGCTTCTTAGTCATGTCCAGTTCAAACTCTTCAATACCCACACTATTTAGCGCTCAACCAGACCTTTAATAGAGTAAAAGTCTTGGTATAATGAGCTAAAAATTGATGCACCAGAAATATATAGGCTAGGGCACTACTCTTCGCGATCATTGGACTCAAGGGTCGCGATGTGGATAGTCAAGAAACTTGACCTTTGCGAACGCAATGCCAAGCTCGAGAATAAAAAGACCAAAGCATGGAGAAGTAGAAAAGACTGCACTAGCTAAAACTTGTAGTTAATAAATATTCTAATAGGGTACTTAGGAGTTGTTTAGAACGCCGTGCATGCAAATGAACTATGCTACCCTATCAAATTTGATATTTTGTGATCTCAGCTCTTGGCTTGCTTGTAAGAGCACATATCTTATCCCAAACTGAGCATCTGTACTACCACCTGCAACACCAAAGCACCAATTATGGCTGGAGGTGCAACAACCCCTAGGGACTAGCATGTCTGTGCTGACTGTGCAATGGTCCCACATTAGGGACATTTTCTAGATCAATGGCCAATCTTCCTATAATCACAACATACCTAAAAGCCTCATCTGGGAGTAACTCATGTTGACTCTGTCTGTATGACCAACTAAAGCCTGCGGAATTCTCTAGAATATGCCTAAACTCACCACAATCAAAGCAACCTATGTGAGCTAAAGTTCGGTGTGAAAAATGTGATGATCTGCATTGGCTACCTTTGCCCAAAAACCCAAAATGAGTACCTTACAATGCCAGGCCAAAATGTTTTCACCATAAATACCACAACCTATTTAAGAATCATCTATAACTTGAGGTGCTACCTCTATGGGTTGGATCAGTCGAGAGTGATGATGACCTCTACTAAGATAAAACTTACCTCGAGATGCGATGCTTCTGAAGTTGTACTAATGATGGAGCCTCTTACCACCACCTCTGTAAGTCTCAAGGCATGCCTCTTCTTTAGTCCTCACATGATAAACCACCTGAAAGAAGGTAGACTCAACTGCTAATAAGTGCTCCGATGCTAAGTAGAGTAGTAAATTCAACCCCTTGATAAACCTTTGAACCATATATTTTTTCATAGAAAACAATATAAAAGTATGCCTAGCCCACTCGAGAAACACAATTTCATACTCTAAAATTGGTATAGAGCTTTGTTGAAGACCTACAAACCCAAATCTAGTCTGATAACCACTTAACGTACCAAAAACCACACCTGCCAGCAATGTATCCTCCAAATGACTCATAATCCCCAATATTGAATCCTGAAGAGTCGAGGCGGTCATAAATCCTATCGGAGCGTGGGCTGCTCTAGACCTTCTAAAACTATTAAACATCCCAAATCTCAATCTCTACCTCTAGCAAAGGCTCCTTAGCCTGACCGTGCATTGAAACTCTTAGAAATATGTGCTGACATCCTGCGTACATAGACAACTTTGCGTCATCTATCTAAGAAGGAGTGGATTCAAATGCCACACCTCAAATCTAGAGAGGCATGACTAGCACCTAGTGACACACTTGATCGAATGAACCAACTGAAACCAAATCAAAAAACAAACAGGGACATTAAGGCCAATTCAAACCTAAATAAATGCAATGAAAATAAACTCAAATATAACCAAAGTATAATACAAGTCCAACTAGGCTGCAACTTACTACTAAACTTTAACACCGTGAAAATTTCTAAGCTAAGACCTAAACTATTCATTATATGAGTATAGGGCCATACCCAGGGATTCTTAATTATTTATAAGTATTAAGGTCAATTATTTAGTATGGGAAGAGATTTGGCGATGAATTAAGGTCATAAGCATCCTCTAACACAAAATTCAGTTGAAATCTTCCTTATCGATTGAGTTTCGATATAATATTTTACTAGGGTAAACTTCATGCGATCATATATGTTAGAATACTAAGAGTTAGGTATCCCATAACCTATCAATTGAATGTATATAATTCTTCTTCCATGCCGCCAATTTTACATCATTTCAAGTTTATAGTAAAGTGTTATGATCATTTTACTAACATGACGCGGTGCAGTTATGTTTTGGCCAACAAGAAAATACTAAAAAGGTCATTTTTGTTCTTATAGCCCTAAGAAAACCCTAAAATGGATTTTTTTAACTCCTAAAAGGCCGTAAAAATCATATTCCATCTTTTAATTCCTCCTTCTCCTCTCTTAAACCCTAAGACAAAATTCTAAGGAAAATCAAGCATAAGACTTCCAAGCAAGATTCTTTAAAATATTTTCACAATTCATCTTCAAGGTAAGTCCTTCTCCAAGGATTTCAATCTTTTAAACTCAAAGTTCTTCATATAATCATGAATCATTAATAGAAATCTTAACTCTTGGTCATAGGGATTTCAAGAAAATAATTCAAGAATATCAAGAAAGGATTTCTTGATCGTTCTTCTTCAAGTTAGGGTTCTTCTTCAAGATTCTTGGAGCGTTTGAGGTATGTAAGATTATCAAAGTGAGGAACTTAGTTCTTCCTCATGCCTTAAGTCTATGATTTCAATTATTAATCAAAGTTAGGGTTTTACCAATGATTCATAATTTTTTATTTCTCTTTATTTTCTATTATTGATTCTTCATTTCATTATCAAAATTATGGCACTTCACATCATTGATATCCTTTGATTCATGGTTTATGCTTATTATACCCCATGGATCCCTTTTAGCAGAAGATATTTGAAAATCTAGTCCTAGCATTTCATATATATTATTTTCATGAAAGAAGTAAGTACAAGATTTTCTAAAGTATTTCAAGAAAGTATCATTATCTTTAATTTAAAGTGCATTATTTTAGAAGAGTTTCAACAAAGTATATTTTACTTCAAGTGCATTAGTTTAGAAGAGTTTCAAGAAAGTATGTTGTAATTCAAGGACATTATTTTCAAGAAGTATTTCAAGAAAGTATTATTATTTTTAATTTCAAGTACATTATTTTATGAAAGAGTTCAAGAAGTTATATGTAGCTTTAAGTTCAGTGATTCTATTAATGTTTTTCATTGTGGGTATGTGGGGAATTCATCAGTGGGGTGTCTCTTCAACCTTTAATATCAAAAAAATTTCAATTTCTTCAAGTTATGATTTTCCAGATCTTCATGGGTTCTTATTTGAAGGTCAGTTTCTTCTTCATGATTAGTCTTTAATTTCATGAGTTTTATTATAATTTCATGTTTTCAATGGTATCTCCATGAACTCATAGTATGAAGATATTTTCATGATCAAAATTATGTTATTTTCAAATGCATGTATCAGATTTTCATGAATTATGATGCTTTCTGATAAAGTATGTCTCAGTATATTTTTAGATAGCATGATTTAGATACTTTCAAATAAAGTATGAGAATATGTTTAGTTATCATGATTTATGAGCTACTAAAAATTTTATCAGTTATCACTATGATTCAGTAGTACATATTATTATTGTTTCCAGGTTTATGCATGTTTTTGTTGGGAGTATACTTAGTACTAGGTTAACCTTGAGATGGAGACTCACCCGTTAGTTGAGGCATGAGACCTTTAGAAACAATCCCTTTATCCCAGAACTACATGCCCCACAGGATTTTATTTCAGATAAATATTAGGTAGTGGATTCACCTTAGCTCAAATATCATGGAACTTACCTTGGAAGTAGGATACTCTCTTTTCAATGTGGAAAACTAAACTCCATGTAGTAGCTCACATGGTTTATGTCACTTTTAGTATCTCTCAGAATTCAGTCTTTCATATTTGTCACGACCCAACATCTCGAGTCATTGTGGCACCCACTATAATCCCCAATAGATAGGCCAATCTGTATATCGAAACTGCGAGTAATGGGATTAAGGGTAGAACTAAAAAGTACTAAACAAATACAGGAACAACAAGAATAAGTGAAAGCATAAAGAATAACATATATACAACAAAAAGTAAGATACCTCTTAGAACCTAGAAGTCACAGGTATAGAGTAACTACAAAATACAAATACAAGTCCCAAAAGTGGACCACGGAAATAAAGGTTGTCCCAAAAATCAAAAGACAAGTGAAATATGTACAGATGGAGAAAGGAAGATCCTAAAAAGCCAAGTGCTCACCCTCATCTCCTACGCAGACTACAGATGGGCCTAATCAGCACTAGTAACTAGTGCTCAGACCTGTATTACGAAAACAGATGTTGTCACGACCTGATTTCTCAAGTCGTGATGGCAATAATAATAATAATAATAATAATAATAATAATAATAATAATAATAATAATAATAATAATAATAATAATAATAATAATAATAATAATAATAATAATAATAACAATAATGATAATAATAATAATAACAATAATAATAATAATAATAATAATAATAATAATAATAACAATAATGATAATAATAATAATAACAATAATAATAATAACAATAATAATAATAATAATAATAATAATAATAATAACAACAATAATAATAATAATAATAATAATAACAATAATAATAATAATAACAATAATAATAATAATAATAATAAGAATAAGAATAAGAATAATAATAAAAATAATAATAATAATAATAACAATAATAATAATAATAATAATAATAATAATAATAATTTTTTCATGGAATTTTCTATCCCTTGGATTTTTAAGTGGACTATTGAAGTCACCTCTGATTCGGATGGGGTCCCATGTTTATGCAAGTATTCCACACAAAGTTTTGGTCCAAACTAATCCAAAAAAACCAAAATGGCCAGATTTATGGACAGAAGTTATTACATGACTTTGGAGAAGCCATTATTAAGTATGACAGATTTGACAAAATTAAGATTCCCGAAGAAGAAAGTCATTTTGCTAAAGTGACTAAAAAATTAGAAATTAAAAAGGGCGGATTGTTGACCCAAGAGGAACTTGTTGCCGCTTACATGGAACAGGTTAAGCGAGATATTCAGCAATAATTTGGTACAGATGATGATGCTTCCATGCCAGAAAATTCAGGGGAAGGCAATTTTTTCAATGACGCTCAAAGTTTATACAGCACAGCCTCGAGTGAGATTCCTGACATAATTAAAAAGGCTGAAGAAGAGATTATGCAATTTAAAGCAAAAAAGAAAATTTTAAAGCGGACTGCACAAGAAAGCGACAGGCCGACAGATTTTGGAAAGCACAGTAGATTTCACTATTTCAACAGTAATTTCACTGTTCAAATGTTGAAAAAAGAGTCCTTACTGTAGATTTTTACTGTTTGGCACTGTGTACTTTTTGACTTTGGGATTTTACTGTGCACTTTTATTGTGCACTTTTATTGTGCACTTTTTGTTTATAAAAGGAATGAATTAGAATTCATTCCTCAGAAGTTTTGGCACCCCCCTCTCTTTCTACTCCTAATCTTCTCCACCTTCTCTCTACACATGTATTCCTATAGTGTGTAATAGTTGTAACATAAATAAAAGTTTGAAGTTTACTGTAACAACTCCAGGAGACTGGTGGTCCTCCAGGTACTTGTCTCTTTCTTTATTTTATTTATTTTGCATAACTTAGACCCATGATGGCTAAGTCTTTAAGTGTTAAATAATAACTAACATAGATTGTTAGAATATCAAATGGCAATGACTCTAAAATAAGAGCTTTTCTTTAATGGGTTACGGTGTTAGTCAGGTTAAAGTTAAAATAATTTTATAGTAAACTAAGCTTAAATCATGGCGTTGGTAAGCCTTAAAAGGAGTGTTCCCGACATGATCAGTGATGGATTAATTGGGTTAAAACTTTATAATTTCGTTGGTAAGTCCTGTATGGTTGATGATATCGCCTAGGAATGTTTTCAGTTGGATTTTAAACGATTGATTCGCGGTTTACATAAAATAAATTTGACTTTGTAAACTTACCCGAACTAAGTAAAAATTTCCAATAACCCCTAAGGTCCTGCTCAACACTTGGTATCAGAGCCATAGAAGTATTGTAATAATTTATTGAAAGTTATTATTTAACACTTTTTGTTTAAAACTGTGTTAATGGATTGATTTAAAAAACAAAAATTATAAAAACAAATATGTTAAAAGAACAGATAGATTTACCTGTTAATCAATATTTATTAAATATTTGGACAATTCCTAAAGTAGATGTGCAAATGATTTATAAACTTGGTACATTTGAAAGATTTGCTGGTAAAACAACTATTAAAACTACCGAATTGAGTTTACCATGGAAAAAGAGAGTGATATTTTTTATTTATTTACTCAAGATGTTATTAATTACTATAAACATAAAGATTTTAATTATTTGCATATTGGATTAGTGCAAGTTGCTTTTAAACCTTTAACTTTAAAGGGTTTACCTGAATCTTTTATTGCTGCTTTGAGAGATGGTAGAAATTTAAATTGGAACAATTCTTTAATTGGTACAATACAATCTAGTTTAGCTTATGGCACTGTATATTTTAATGGTTATCCAAATTTGAATATTACATTATCTGATGTGAATGTTTTGCAGTCTTTGATTTTAAATGTTAAAATTAATAGTTATAATTATTTACCTGGTACTGAAGTTATTTATATTTGTACTAGAATTGTTTACAGACCTTTATATACTTTATCTCCTAGATGTCGTATTGCTGACCAAAATAATGAAACTATTTTATTTAAAAATAATTTTTCTAAGTCTAAAATTATTACACGTAGATTGATTAAATGGGAAGAAATTGATTTTCCTGAAGAATGGATTATTGAGAAAGTTGTTGTCTCTCAAAATATTATTTGTGATGAAATTTTTGAAATTTCTCAGACTTCTGATGGAACTAATAGACTTCATTTTAAGAATGCTAATATTTCTAGAATTACTAATTCTTCTTCCAAATTAACGAGATCTATTTCTTCATATATTTCTTCTGCTAATTATTTGGTAGATATACCATCTAGGGCATCTACTTCTCAGATTAGAGAGACTGTTCTCCAGAGATTTGATCATATAATTATTGATAATAAAAATATTGCGAGAGGAGAAATTTAAGTGAACCAACAGATTCTGAAATGAATTTTCCAAATAATTTAGATGGATAGTAAACCGATTGATTTTAGCCCGGGTTCATCGACAAGAAAACAAATGTCTAAAGAATTTTTTTGTCCAACATGGGAACCTTTTAGACAATGGTTTTTCGCGTCATTTTCCCCAGAAGAAAAGAAATATTTTCATGAAGATTTTTATGCTGATTTGGCTAAAGAAAATATTTTATTGTCATTTGTGCCTTGGTTTATGATTAAATATGTAGGATAATATTTATCTGTTATTGAACATGAATATAGATTATCTACTGGAGATATAGTTATCTCTTCGTTACCTCCTATGAAATCTTTCGAAAATTATAAAGAAGGAAAACCAATTAATTTTACTGCTTTTGCCAAATTATTTAATGATAAAAATGCTTTAGTAAATTGTGAGCATGTTAATTTATTGTTAAAACAGCAGAATTATACTAATTATTATTTAAGTATTTTGGGTGAGCATATCATGTCTTTACATAAGCATCTTGATAATTCTTTAAAGCAGATTAAAATTTTATAGGAAAAAATTAATTTATTTACGAACAAAAAAGAAAAGGTGGAACAAAAAATTGTCCGAAATACTTTACAACCACCTCCTAAAATTCCATATTTTAAAACAGAATCTTCTGAGGATATTGAACAACTTTTAAGAGATAAAATGAAAAGTATGGATTTGTCGTCTCATGTTAACAATCTGGATTTACAACCTCAACCTGTTTTATCTACAAAAGAGGAAGAGTTTATCAACCAAAGAGCTAGACATGATTTTTCTGTAAATAGAATTAATACTAAGTGGGCTGACAAGCCTATTCAACGTATGTATTATTATAATAGGCCTACTCCTGTTGATGTTTTGAATGAAGAACGGGAACATATTTTTAATAACAGTTATAATTCTCGAGAGATTTACGAATGGAATATTGATGGTTTTAATGATAAATAATTTTTCACTACTTTACATAGAATGTTAATGTATAGTACAATTTCTAAGGTTAACAAAAATTCTGACAAAGAAATTGCATATATGATTGTTGCCGATTTTACTGGTCAGTTAAAAGGTTGGTGGGATAATTTTTTAAATGAGGATCAAGGAACTACGATTATGAATGCCACAACTGTGCATACTATAGTTGGTCAATTAGCTTATCAGACCACTGATGTTTCTACTTCTGAAGGCCAAGAAAGGGCTAATGCTGTCTATACATTAGTTACTACTATGGTTGAACATTTTTATGGTAGATGGACTGATGAAGCTGAAACGATTAGAACTACTTTACAGAATTTATGTTGTAGACAATTGTTTGATTTTAGATGGTATAAAGATGTTTTTCTGAGTAGAGTTATGGAATTACATGATTACAGTCATGAACATTGAAAATCTAAATTTATAGATGGATTTCCTTCTATTTTTGTTGAACGTGTTAGAAAAACTCTCCGTGGTAATGATCCTAAGATTCCTTATGAAAAGCTGACTTATGGTAAGATTATAAGTGTGTGTACTCAAGAGGGTTTAAATGTTTGTAATGATATTAAAATGAATTATCACATTAAGAAAAATAGATTAAATGAAAAACAACAATTGGGTAAATTTTGTGATCAATTTGCTATTGATATGCCTATTTCTACAAGAAAAAAAAAGTTTATCCCCCTAAGTAGAAGTTTAACAGAAAATCTCACAAGATTAAGCGTCGTGATTTATCTAAAGATGATTTGAAAGAATTTCCTAAAAAAATATAGAAAAATGTATAAAAGAAAAGTTGGGAAAAAAGATTATAAGAAGCATGTAAAAAGCCATAAATGTGGAAGATTTGGTCATTATGCTAATGAGTATAAAACTCAGGAAAAGATTAAACAATTAGATTTAGATGACAAATTAAAATATTTTTTGTGCAAAATTCTTTTAAATTCAGAGGATGAATATTCCTCTTCTGATACTACTGGCACTGATTCTGATTCTAATTCTTCTACTTCTAATCATGTGCGTGTTTTACAAAATGAAGATTAAGATTATAAGAAGCATGTAAAATGTCATAAATGTGGAAGATTTGGTCATTATGCTAATGAGTATAAAACTCAGAAAAAGATTAAACAATTAGATTTAGATGATACGTTGAAAGATTCTTTGTGCAAAATTCTTTTAAATTCAGAGCATGAATATTCCTCTTCTGATACTACTGGCACTAATTTTGATTCTAATTCTTCTACTTCTAATCATGTGCGTGTTTTACAAAATGAAGATTAAGATTATAAGAAGCATGTAAAATGTCATAAATGTGGAAGATTTGGTCATTATGCTAATGAGTATAAAACTCAGGAAAAGATTAAACAATTAGATTTAGATGACACGTTGAAAGATTCTTTGTGCAAAATTCTTTTAAATTCAGAGTATGAATATTCCTCTTTTGATACTATTGGCACTGATTCTGATTCTAATTCTTCTACTTCTAATCATGTGTGTTTTACAAAATGAAGATTTATATTCAGATTCTAATAGATCTTTTTCTGATAATGAATGTATACCCTGTCAAAAGGGTTTACCTTGTGAAAAAGATGATAATCTGTACAATTTTCTTTCTAACTTCCAAGATTTGAATGTTTATGTGATTGATGACGATAAGATTTTTGATATTTTAAAAACTATAAAAGATAAGGATTTAAGAAATAAGAATTTTGATACTATTTTTGATGAAGGTTCTACTAGTCATGAAATAAAAGAAATGCCTTCAAAGATTAGTAGACAACCTGCATATTATTCTATGGCTGACTTAAAACAAATCTTAAACCAAAAAATTTTTATTACAAAAGAAATCACTACTTCTGATTTACAGCAGGAAATTAATGTTTTTAAAAAAGAAATTATTTAGTTAAAAAATCAAAACAAAAATTATGATGAACGGATTTCTAGTTTGGAAGATAACAGGACTTTTGATTTAGTTTTACAAGTTAATAAACTGGTGAAAAGAACAAGGAGATTGTATTACCCAATTTAGAAAAACCTGATGAATTTTTTTTGACAAACATCAGATTTGATGATAGTAGTGAATTTTTGCAGAAACTCAGTATTATTACTTCTCAAAAAATTTATACTAACATTACTCTTCAAATAGATTATAATTTTAGAAGAGAATTTGTTGCATAAGTTGATAGTGGTGCTGATGTAAATTGTGTACAAGAAGGTATTATTCCTTCTAAATATTTTCATAAGACTACTCATTATTTAAGATCTGCTAATGGTAGTAAAATGAAGTTACGCTATAAATTGCCTGAAGCATTTCTGTGTAACAATGGTGTTTGTTTACCTCAAAGTATTATCATTGTTGAAGATATTTCTTGCCCTATTATTTTAGGTGTGCCTTCTATGAATGCTATTTTTCCTTTAAAATTTTGGGATAATATTAAATTAATTGGTACTTATAAGAATAAGGATTTTCAATTGAATTTTATTACCAAACCATTTACTAAGACTATAAACCAGATTGTTGATAGATTGGTTTTAAAAAATCAGCAAATTAATTTTATTAAACAAGAAATTTCTTTGATAGAAATAGATGTTATTTTAAAGAATCCCAAATTACAAGAAAAAATAGAATTCTTAAAAAATCTGTTGATTTTAAATATTTGTGGGGATCATCCTAGTGCTTTTTAGGATAGGAAAAAACATGTTGTTACTTTACCTTATGAAGATTCTTTTGATGAATTAAATATTCCGACAAAAGCTAGACCTTTTCAAATGAATTCAGATTATTTAGAGCTTTGTAAAAATGAAATTGATAGTTTATTAAAATAGAATTTGATTAGACATTCTAGTTCTACATGGTCTTGTATTGCTTTTTATGTAAATAAGCATGCTGAACAGGAAAGAGGTGTTCCCAGATTAGTTATTAATTATAAGCCTCTTAACAAAGTTTTAAAATGGATTAGATATCCCATTTCTAATAAAAAAGATTTATTAGATAGATTGCA